>NC_056729.1:1796292986-1796317986 GCF_019279795.1 Protopterus annectens | reverse complement strand
TACAGATACCTGGTACAGGGTTTAATTCTCATCTTCAAGGAAAAGTGGCTAGGCTTAAAATGGCCCACAGCAGCAGCTAGCCTAGCATGTACCTAGGAACCTATGAATCTATGACAGACATCTCAAAGTGGCTAGAGAAGACAGACAGGAGTATTTAAACAATGTCAATTTGATAACAACCCTAGAACAGAGAAACATTTGGCTCAGAGACTGAAAACAAAAACGGTTGAAAGAATAATACTAAATATTAAACTCAGAAAATGGAAGAATGGAGTTAGACCTGAATAAAATAATACAAATTTTAAGGGGATACTATAACTATATCATTGAACTGAAGATTTAGAATATAGGGAACATGAAATAAAAAAGTACTTGAGGAGTTTAAAATCACTGGAGAACAGCTGAGGAATATATGCACAGTCTAATAACGAAGATAAAGGATGAAGGGATACAGAGGCAGTAGGACACCAAAACACTAGAAAAACACTAGGCATACATAAAATTCTTACAGAGTTATGGAAGAGAAGGCAAAAAACCCCAAAAACAAATAGTGTATTGGAAAGGAAATTTAACAGTACAGTTCAAGGTGGAGGGATACGCCACATGACAAAAAGTAGTGACTGCCATGATACCTAAGGAAGGCAAAGATCCAAGTGAGCATAGCTCCTTTAGACCTAGCTCAAGTTTAAATCATAATTATAAAGTCCTTATGAGAATTCCAGCAAAAAGGATAGCAAAAATAATGCCTAAAGTAATAGACCCACAGAAAGATGTTTTATAGAGTGGTGGTGCTGCGGTAGCGTTGTCGCCTCACAGTTAGATGTTGCCCATTCGATTCTCAGTTAGAGCGTCATCTGTGAGGCGACATGTGTGAATGGGTGTTCCTTCGTTGAAGGTTGTGCGTTAGGCCCGGCAAGCCAGCACGTAAAAATCTACTACCAATCATTAGCGGACCGGAGTTCCACTGTGGCGACTCCTAACCGGGAAAAGCCAAAAGAAACAACAACACAACAGTGGATAATATCAATAAAACCTTGATTATACAACAAAATTCTGAAATAAACAAGCAAACAAAATTAATTAAGATAGTAAAAAAATAATGAAAAAACACTTGACAGGGTCAGTTGGAAATTTCTGGGAAGGGTTAATGTTAATATTTATGATTTATTCTGATGCAGTAGCAAACCTGAAATGTGGATGTAAACTATCAGATGTGATCTAAGTAAAGCAGGACACAAGGCAGGGGTGTCCGCATTTTCCTCTTTTACTTGCAGTCTACTTAGAACCTTTGGCTACACAAAACATAACAAGGTAGTATAACGGGGTACAGATGGAAATTAATCCAAGATTATTGCAGAGATTCCCCTTTCTGTGGGAGCACTATAATATGCAGTATTTAAGTATATGATTAAAACAGGACACAGACCAGGCAGCCAGAGAGATATGGGAAGACACAACTCTGAAAATAAAACTGAAAATAAGGCAATAAAAATATAGGTAATGGACAAAGACTGTAAAATTCCCCTACTCCCACCTCCTGTGCTCTCTTGCCAAGGTAATCCCAGACTTTGACCTCTAAGGGTTAGTCTCTACCCTCCACTGAAACCAATCTATCTCTCTCCCTACCTCCTACTCGAAATCATTTTATGCTTGTTGTTCTTTTCTCACTTACTATTCTTTTTCTTTCATCCTTCTAAGCCCTGTCTATATCTCCTTCCCATAGTCTTTTCAATCCTCTACCTAGCTCTCCTTCACTACCTCCACCTCTTCTAGGCGTCCCTTTAATCTCTCCCTGAATTGTGTCTCCTCTAATTCTCTCATCCTTTTATTTACCCTTACCCTCAGTATAACCTTATCTGTCTTCTCTTCTCCTGCCTCCTGCCCTTGACTACTACCTTACTGATTGTTTTTCTCCCACTGCTCTCGCCTTACTGGTTTCTGCCCCGCTACGCCCTCCCTACCCCCAATTCCCACCCACCCCTAGGGTCCTTAACTTATACCTCACTCAACACTCCCCTTATTTCCTTAACCTATCTCCATCCTTCAAATTACTAGGCCTCTCCCTTAACTTGTATCTCTTTTTCACTCCCTCCTCTTGCTCCTCCTATCTCATAACACTATCTCTAGAACAATCTCCCAACTCTTTCATTACCTATTTAACTCTATCACTTTCTCCCTCTCCTTCTATTTTCTCCTTTTACCTTGCCTTACCACACTTTGTACTTGCTATCTCCAGTATCTACCTGTTAATTTTAAATTCTTCTTACCTCATATTGCCTTTTCTGTTTTGTTTTTTTCCCTCAAAACCCTCCTCTGTAAGTTGGCACATTTCTACTTACTCTTAGAACTGACCTTCTCTCACAAACTACATTCATCTGATACTTACTCTCTACCATGTCTCCAACACACAAAGCTTTTTCATATATATCCTATTCTTTACCACTACTATAGCCTCCCTATCCATACCTTATTTTATCACATTCTTTGAAAACATTACTTTACATGAACAAAATCTTCATCTCCAGCAAACTTTACCATCCTCTTTTTCAACACCCTTAATCATAGTAACATAACCTGTACCTTTCACTATCTACTACCAAAATACCACAGAACAACTCATGTCACCTTCTACTTAGACAAAAAGAATTTTAATATCTCTAAAGATCCTTAAATTCCTACTCTATCCCCAGCACCACCTCCTCCTACACGGGGATGTTCATCCTAACCCTGGTCCCAATACCAAGAATAAATCTAACCTAAATAATACTCCTTCACCTACACCTTCATCCTGTACTAAATCAGCTAACTCCTTGAATAGCTCACCTTAATATTAGAAGTATAAATAACAAATTACACCACCTACATTCACTCCTGGACTTGCACTCATTTGATATTCTATGTCTTACAGAAACCTGGCTAAAACCCTCTACACAAGACCAGGAAATTACCCCTCCTGGCTATAACATACTTAGACGTGACTGCATAAAGAAGAAAGGCAGAGGTATAGCCATTATCTATAAATCTAATCTCCAAGTTACCCTCTATAATGAACTTCCATCGCTAGACTCCAAATCTGAAATATTATCTACCAAACTCCAAATTAACAACAACAAATCTATCTACCTAATTTGTATATATCTTCCCCCTGGAAACAATACTCATATTCTAGAAAACTTACTTAGTTCACTTTCTAACCAACTACCCCAAGAAACCATTATACTTGGTGACTTTAACATTGACTGGATAACCTGTTCATCCCAGCACCCTACTAACCACATACATCTCTATGGATTCTCTCAATTAATAACCACTCCAACTAGAATCCATAAACCAAATAGGAAAGAAACAACTCTTGACTGGATCCTTATTAATAACCACCCTAGCATTTATACTCCAGGAACCCTTCCTGATAATATTAGTGACCATATGCTTACATATGTCATTAGACAAAAATTGCACATCCCAACTACCCATAAACTCAACACATCCCACTCAAAAAAATTCTTCAACCCTGATAATTTCCTGAATGAATTGCAAGCATGTGACTGGTCTCCACTGACTCACCTTGCACTTGATGAGGCAGTGACCTACTTTAACACCAACTTTCTAAAAATCCTAGACTATCACGCTCCTTTTTGCTCTACTAGGATAAGATCCAAATCTGCCCCATGGCTAACTAAACAAACTAAGCAAAAAATGATCCTAAGAAATAAAATATGGGCCAAATGGAGAGCTACCAAATGTCCATCTGATCACCTCCTCTTTAAACAATTAAGAAATGCCACCAAGAAAGATACTCTTAGAGACAAAAAGGAATTTTATCTTCACCTTCAACAAACCAGTCAACAAACCCCTCAAAAATTTTGGTCTGGTATTAATAAACTTCTTAAACCAGGACATTCAACTATTCCTACCCCTTCAGGCTTCAACCTCAACAATTCCACCCAGATCCCAGATGCCTTTAACAATTATTTTACAGAAGCCATTCAAACTCTAGCTAATTCATTACCCACACCTACTGCTTCCTTACCAAATACCTCTAAAACCTCATCTAATACCTTTCATATTCAACCTGTCGCTACATCTCATATTTTTAAGCTTCTCAAAAACTTAAACCTTGTACCCCATCTGCTGACCAACTCCCATCTGAATACCTACAAATTGCTGCAAAAGCTATAGCCTACCCCATATCCATACTTATAAACAGGACTATCTCTGAAGGAAAAATCCCTACCTTATGGAAAATATCTCACATAATTCCTCTACATAAAGGGGCTCTTCTACTGAGCTTTCAAACTTTCGCCCTATTGCCTTACTCTCTCCATTATCAAAGATAATGGAAAGATGCATACACAAACAAATTCTCAACTACCTTCTACAAAATAAACTTCTAGCCAACTGTCAACATGGCTTCAGACCTTTCCACAGCACTACAACTGCCCTTCTTTCCTTCACTGACTCTATTAATAATAATCGAATAATAACCTCTTTTCCTCCTCAAGACTGTTCATAGACCTGTCAAAAGCCTTTGATATGGTTAACCATAATATACTTCTTGACAAACTAAATCTCTATTCTCTTGACTCACAAGCACTTCAATGGTTTAGGAGTTATCTCCAAAACAGGCAACAAGCAGTGCTTTGGGACAATAACCTATCTTCTTTACTCCCAGTAAATATTGGTGTTCCACAAGGCTCAATCTTAGGTCCCCTTCTTTTTCATTATTTATCAATGACCTACACTTGAACATACCTCAAGCCACCTGCATTCAATATGCTGATGACTCAACTTTAATCTGCACTGCAAAAATGTTCCCTCCCTCCAGTCCCTCACCCAAACGGTTTTCCAAAATGTAGAAAATGGTTTTGCAACAATGCCTCCTCCTTAATCCCAAAAACAAAACTACTTCTCTTTACTCCTACTCACAAATCTCCCACACCATTCTTCACTATATCCTCTAATAATGCTACCAATATTAACCCAGATATGACCACTGCCTATTAGGTGTAACTATTGACAACCATCTTAATTTTGATGACCATATTAACACCACCATTAAAGCTGTTAACAACAAAATTGGTACTCTCTATAGAATTAAACCCTTCCTTACCCCATTAGCTAGAAAAAACATTGCCCAGACCCACCTTATCTCCACCCTTTTCTATGCCTCTGCTATATATACTAAATTATCTAAAAATAACATTACCAAACTCTCTACCTGTTACAATAGTATAGCTAGATTCAGTACTGCTACTCCCCTCAGAAGTCACCACTGTCTTAACCTCAAACAACTAGATTGGTTAGAACTGAATAACCACCTACTCTATCAACAGTTACTTATCATTCATAAGACCCTTTTCTACCCTGATAATACCCCTAGCCTTACTAAATTGATTTCACCCTATAAAAACCTAGCTACTCTACGCTCTGCTAATAAACTCCTAGTATCCTTGACTAAATCTTACAATAAAGCTGGGGACTCACTATTTTCAAATACTGCTGAAAAACCTGGAATCAACTCCCTCATGAAATATCTAACCAAAACTCTACCTCTCTTTTCAAAAACATATCAAAGAACATCTTAAAACTCAGTGGCTTTGTCCTTGTGCTAACCCCGACTGAAATTGCTTCTCCGCTACTCCTAACTTTCCTCCCCTCCCCTGACTATGCCTCTAAATAAGACTTTCAATTTTTGACATTTTACATCTTAGAAATAGGCTATACTATAAATTCTTTGTCTCATTCAATTCTATCTTTGTGTTTTGCATGTCTGTTTTTGTTAGACTAACTGTATATGATGCATATCTATATAATTGCCTGTTTTTGTCATTTGTTTTTAAACAAGGCTACCTTTGTACTTTGTACTTTTTCATTCATATCGTTGTTTTGTTCATATTTTTTTGTTTACTGCTAGTGTTGGAGCTTTTCTCCCCGGGCCTCTACTGAAAACGGATGTATGTCCAGCTAGACTAGCCCGGTCAACAAATGTAAAATAAAATAAATAAATAAATAAATTCAAACCCTAAAAAAATTCTGTTTCCTCTGATACTTTCTATGGGGCAGGCGTATTTCAACTCCCCATGAGAAATATACCTGGGTCACAATGAAGAAGAAAATAAAATCACTTTTCATACATTCATAGGTTAGTACTAAGCTAACTGCCCTTGCGAGCCATTTTAAGCCTAGCCAATTATCCCTTGTAAGACTCAAACCCTGCACCTTGTGTTTGTAAGGCAAACACCTTAACCATTAGACAATAAGACAAGAGAGTGAGTACAGTGGGAGATATTGATACTGCTGAATGAACAGGTGGGGCTAGGAGCGACGGACCTACAAAAACACTTCAGATCTACCCATCTCAGGCTTTCACAGAGTTAAACTTACTAGGCTAAGTGAAAAAATGATGTTGAACCAAGAGAACATAATGGACAAATACAATAAAATACATGTATGAAGAGCAAGAGACAGAGACGACTAGAATAGATGCACACTGGTGGTCCTCATGGTCTTCATGAAGGGCTTCCTACACAACCACCACCTAGCTAGAGCTCAGGTACTGCTTGAACATCTCTCCTTTTGTACGGTTGACTGGGCTGAAGGGCTGACAAATACAATAATATGACACTAACAATAATATGACACATACAATAATATGAACTTCATGCTCTCTCCTAAGCTACTGCAGAAAAAGCTGCTGGGAGACATACCTCTCAACTGTCCAGATTTTTGCCGAATGTCCAGATTTTTGCCTCATATTTTTGGTCTGTTCCTCATACAATTTATGGTTTTCTGGCAAATCACTGAGGATTGAGGTAATTAAATAATGACATACATTTCATTTATAGACTTCGTATCCCTAAAAAAATGCAAGCTAACACAGATACTGTTAATCTAGCAACTTTATAAGTTTATAAGAGCAATATTTAAAATCTGTCCCTATTTTTGACCCTTTGTTCCTCTGATTATTTTATGCTTTGTCCAGATTTCTTGTCCTAAGAGGTTGAGAGGTATGCTGGAAGATGTGACTTGTAAGCTGGAAGTTACAAAAATGTTTTAAGTTTTTTAGGACTTTAGGCATCAAGTGTGGGAACTTTTCAATGGCAAACATTACAACAGAGATCCATCCTGTGTGATAAGTGGAAAAGTATCAAAGCACAGCTGCTGAGCATATCATCTCACTCCAGAGTGTAACATCACATCATAGCGGTAAACATGTCCAAGTATAGGAATGAGAGAAAATCCAGAAATGTGTCCAAGAATAGGAATGAGAGAAAATCCAGAAATGTGTCCACGTATTGGAATGAGAGAAAATACAGAAATGTGTCCAAGTATAGGAATGAAAGAAAATCCAAAAATGTGTCCAAGTATAGGAATGAGAGAAAATCCAGAAATGTGTCCACGTATAGTAATAAGAGAAAATCCAGTAACGTGTCCAAGTATAGGAATGAAAGAAAATCCAGAAATGTGTCCAAGTACAGGAATGAGAGAAAATCCAGAAATGTGTCCAAGTATAGGAATGAGAGAAAATCCAAAAATGTGTCCAAGTATAGGAATGAGAGAAAATCCAGAAATGTGTCCAAGTATAGGAATGAGAGAAAATCCAGAAATGTGCCCGATATAGGATAGCAGAAGTCTCAATGGTGACCCAAAACAGAAGGACTCCAAAGTCAGACCTAATGATTTGTAATCAATCAGTATTTATTATAATGCTTTAGACAAACTACTACACAAGTTGACAATAACAATGTGACAATTATTGTAGCATTAAACACTACTTTAAAAGTAACACAATACAATTTAAAACTGAAAAAGTAAAAGAAACTTCTAAAACCAGAAGTGAAATACACAAGTACATTAAAAGTTATACCTAAAAATATTTAAAATAAAATCTTTTCTTGGAAATACATTAAATTAACATTAATAAATTACAATTAGTTCATAAATTGCATGAAAAGGTCATACTGGAGAGATAGCTACATCTCCGAGAGACTGCCACTTCTCTGGAACAAGCTTCCAATTCACATAAAATCCTTCCTGACCCTCTTCAAATGCAATCTAGATCAATGGATGGGTGACACAAATTCACTCCTCGGGTGGTGCCAATGTCCCTCCTGGACAGAGGAAGTCAGTATTAACTACTGTAGTCCCTTACCTCTGCGAACTTCACTCAACTAACTACTGACAATTGGGGCAACTCTGGATAAATATGGCTAGGCTTGTAAGGGCTCCAGGGCCGTTAGCCTAGTAACCTTCTATGAACCTATGACCCTATCAACAGAATGCAAAAATAACATGACTAATATCTAATGTGACATCTTGAACTACATTAGACTTAACTCTGCTACAAAATGCCTGTTGTTGACATACCTGCATGTTTTAATGTCCTGAGAACTACGGTTTACTGTTTCTGTATTAATGTGGTGGGTTTTTTTGGCACTAGACTACCATCTTGTTCTGATCCTAGTGGCCTGAACCATGCCACAAAAGAGTCCACAAAGGACTAGTTCACTTTCTGACAAATAGATTGTGAATTTGTTGCTTTATTTGTGTTTTGATAACCAGGATGTTCAAATGACTTACTGCCTTTTTTCTGATTAGGGCCAGAGAGAAAATCCCCTGAAGTATAAATAAAACAAAAAAAGGAACTATCACAGTGCTAGCTAATTGGTTTGACATTTCTAATAACATGGAAATAAGTATATCACAAGAAAACTATAAATAATGAATTCTGCTGACTTCTGATATGTTTGCAGTAGCTCTGCTAAGAATTCTGAAATATCTGTGTAAACTGAAAAGCCATGAAACATCTTTGAGCAGACAAGGGCTGTGACTTTTTACAGTAGGAGTTACAGTCTGATTCTGCAGTTATGTGACATATACGGATTATAGTAAGTACTTTCAAATCACGTAAGTATTTCAGATAGCTCTTCGCATACATAGGACATAAAAGCAATGTCTGGCCGTACCATCCTTAGAACTGAATGCCCCAGTAGGAACGTCACTCCAAGGAAAAGAAAATTAAAGGGGTTAATAGTACATCTAGAAAAGAGAAAGTCCAGGGGGTAGGAGGGAGGGACATAATACTGCAAAAATGAAGAGAAGGACATCTATTGTTATGATTAGATTTTACAAAACTATATTATGTCTTTCTTTTCTACTGTTGCAGTATTCTTAATATGAGCGAGAGTGCCAAAGTTCAGAAAGAAACTTTGGAGGAGGAAGGACCAGTAGAGCTCTCCAGAAAGGTATGAAGGGTGGCCCTAACAAAACCAGGTGTCGCTCTGAAAATCCTATCCAACTTATAGTGTTTGGAAATAGTATGCACTGGCATCCAAGTAGCTGCCTCAGGAATGGAGTTATAGGTTCATAGGTTCATACTAGGCTATCTGCCCTGGGGCAATTATAAGCCTAGCCCGATTCTGTATGGCTTACGCCACCCCTTGATTTGAGTATACTGTGCCCTTTTTAAGGTTTAGTTTACTGTGCCTCTGTCTAATAGTGACACGGGAGTAATCCCTGGGACAAACCTACGATCCCCCATCCACTTATCAAGATTCTTCTTGAAGAGATTCAGTGAGGTGCTCTGCCTCACATGAACTGGAATTCTATGAAGGGAGCCTCTGGGTTATGAACCTGTCCCTCCAGCAAGTTCTATTTATTTCTGTGCTGAGGTTCAAGTCCCTCGAGCGTGTGCCTCTAAGGGATTTAGATTTACTGAGGTGGAGCATGTCCATTAATTCTGGATTTGACATAGCTTTGTATGTCAGGCATAGATCGCCTCGAAGTAGGCGGTATGCAAATGAGTAGAGCTGGAGTTTTTTTAACCGAGCAGCATATGGCATCTGTTTGAGAGCCTTGATCCTCTTGGTGAGATACTTTTGGGGTCTTTCTAATTGCTGCAGGTGTCGGGTAAGGTACATCCCAAAAGGGGGATTGTATTCTATGATGGGCCTGATGAGGGATGAATAAAGGGGCACGATTACCTCTCTTGATCTAGATGTGAAACTCTTCGTGATGAGGTGGGCTATGTAGAAGGTCTTTCTAACCACTTTGGCAATGTGGTTTTCAAAGGAGAGATTGCTATCAACTTGGGTCCCCAGGTCCCTAATAACTTTCTTTGTACTTAATGGGTTTCCGCCTATGTGGTAATTTGTGGGCACATTGTTTTTGCCAAAGGGTATGACTATACATTTTTTGGCATTTAGCTTTAAACCATGGCGCTGGCACCAGTTATCTGACTCTGTGAGACCTTTTTGAAGGATGTTTGTGTCAGCTGGAGAGTTGATTATGGCGCCCAGTTTGCAGTTGTCTGCGAACTTGGTGAGCCATAATACTCCCACGTTTGCCTGTACCTCGGAAAAGTATATACCGAACAAGAGTGGTCCCAGGACAGAACCCTGTGGGACGCCACTTGTGACCGGTTTCGAGTCTGACATGGCTCCAGCAACTCTCACTCTGTGGGTTCTGTCTTTGAGCCAGTTTGCGACCCATCTTGTGACATAGGGGTTTATATTTAAGCTGGATAGCTTATCTATGATGCCCGAGTGGGGTATTGTGTCAAATGCCTTTGCAAGGTCCAGACAGGCTGTGTGGACTACCTTCCCTTCATCTATGGCTTTGGTGACTGTTTCAAAGAAGTCAACCAGGTTCAAAAGGCAGGATCTGCCCTTGACAAAGCCGAACTGGGTAGGATCTAGTGTCTGTAGGTCCCCAATGTCTTTGGTTATGAGCTCCATGATGATCCTCTCCATAGCCTTGCAGACTAAGCTAGTCAGGCTTATGGGGCGATAGTTTCCAGGGTCCGTAGAGGCTCCACCTTTGTGGAGTGGGACCACTGTTGCTGTACGCCATTCTGTGGCACATATCCTATAGTGAGGCTGAGATTGTATAGCTGTTTTATTTGAGGGATTAGTTCCTCTTGTAGTTCATGTAGGACGCAACCTGGGACGCCATCTGATCCCATGGAAGCAGTGTTTTTTGCTTTGGAGAGGGCAGCCTTCACCTGAACATCTGAGATGTTTGGGAGGCAGCCCTCTGCCGGGATAGATACTTGCTCTTTTGGGGGGGGGGGTGAAGAAGTTTGCACTGAACCTGTCTGCCAGGATATTGGTGATGTATGTGGGTTCAGTGTATTTTTTGTCATTTAGAATCAACTCAGAACAAGTCTGGGAGTTGCATCCCAGGTTTCTAACATAACTGAAAAAAGCCTTATGATTGTCTTTGGTGTCCTGTACAATTTTTCTCTCGAAGCTGGCCTTGGAGGGATCGTAATTTTTTGCTAGTACTGATCAGAGATGCCTTCCCTGTTAGGGATTTTGCTCTATCATGTAGTAGCTTCCTCCTTCTGTTGTACAGTTTATTTATGGCAGGGGTCCACCAGACTGGATGCCTGCCTTTGGATGATTGGGTCTTGGTTTTGTTTGGGATAGCATGATCCATGCATTCCTGGAGATGTCCGTAGAATGCATTTATATAGGATTCTGCAGTTTGGGCTGTAGTTTCCACTGGCCCTGGGGCCTTGAAGGATTCCACTTTGGTTTTGAGAAGTGAGAAGTTCGCTTTTGAGAAGTTTTTCACTGTGGTTTTCTGGGCTGGGGGTGGGGTCGGGATGTGGACATCCAGTGAAAATAATTTATGGTCTGATCTTACCAATGAGGGATATACTTCTGGTGTGGAGCATCGAGTCCCCATGTTGGTAATGATCAGGTCTAGTATGTTGTCCCCTCTTGTGGGAGTGGTGACTAGTTGTTCCATAGCATTTGAGTTTATAATTTCCAGGAATCTTTGGGCTAAGGTGCTGGGGCTTGAGTAGTGCTCCCAGTCAATGTTTGGGTAGTTGAAGTCGCCCAATATAATGGTGTTCGGAGAGATCTTCATGTTCTCCAAGGTTTTCAGGAAGGCCGAATGGGATTCCTGACTTTGAGAGGGTGGTCTGTAGGATGCTATAAACTGAAAAGCAGTCTTGCCCACTGTTAGTTGCACATGGATGGTCTCTGATACTTCGTGCAATGCCACTAACCTGGAGGTGTGGATATCCTTGATAAATATGGAAACTCCCCCTCCTTTTATGGTTCAGTCCGGGTTTTGGGGCCGAAAAGCATGATATGAGGTATAGCCTGGTAGTGCTGGGGTTAAGTGTCCAACCCCTTAAAAAAAGCATCAGAAGAAGGCACAGCCTTAGTAGAGTGAGCCTTAACACAGAACCATGATAAACACAACAAAAAGAAATTGCTTTAGAAATCCAAGAAGAAATAGTCTGCTTGGAAATCGCCAATCCCCAAGACCTGGGTATGACAAGAAACAAAAAGCTGATCAGGTCTCCTGATAGCCTCAGTCTTATTCAAATAAAATCTGAGTTGTCTATGTACATCCAAGGTGTGTAGTACCTTCTTGGTAGGAGATTATGGAGAAGGAAAAAAAGTTGGTAAATGAATAGACTAAGTGATAACTCATTCATCACCTTGGGCATAAAAGAATGATTAGTATGCAAGAAGAACCTGTCCTTATGAAAAACCAAAAAAGGAGGACAAGCCATAAGGGCCTGAAGCTCAGACACCTGTCTGCCTGAAGTAAGTGGTAACAAAACTGTCTTCCAAGAGTAAAGTTGCAAGGAAGCTGAAAATGCAGGCTCAAAAGGAATCAGAGTCAATTTGTCCAAAATGAAATTAAAATCCCAGGGGGATAAACAGGCTTCCTGGGAGGTCTAATATGAAGGACACCTTTTACAAATTGCTTTGCCTAAAACCTAGAAACTAAAGGAGGAGATAAAGGCCAACAAGCAGAGTTTGCTGATAAGTGTGACTGGACAGAGGAATAAGCCAACTCAGTACTGAGCAATTCACACAAATAAGAAAGAACCACAGGAACATCCACAGAAAGTGGATCCAGGTTACGTGAAAGACACCACACATAAAACTTCTTCCATTTGGATATGTAGGATTTTCTAGTATTGGGTTTCCAGGCCTCTTGCAAAACCCTAAGCACGTCCTCAGAAAAAAGGTGTCTATAAGGAATCAAAATCCTATCATCCAGTCAGTTGAAGAGTGGAAAGGTGCGGGTGGATTAGAGATCCTTTCTCTTGTGTGAGTAGGTGCACCCTTTGAGGTAACTTGTGATAATTTCCCCTGGCTAAATGCAGAAGAAGAGGGAACCAATGCTGTCTTGACCAAAAGGGAGTCACCAGCAAGATTTTGGGTTGCTCTTGTTGAATCTTGAACAGAATTTTCGGAATAAGCGGAACAGAGGGGGAATGCATATAGAAACATCCCTTCCAAGAGAAAGAAGAAGCATCCCCTTCCAAACCAGAGACTTGGGACTCTGGCACAAAATTGTGGAAGTTGTCTGTTCAGAGGGGGTGCAAAAAGATCTATTTGAGGAGTACCCCCTTGGGGACAATGTCCAGAAACACATCCCTGTGAAGCACTCATGGGATTGAGTCAAGGGCCTGCTCAGAGTGTCTGCCACATAATTTTGACCTGAGGGAATATAAATTGCTTAAAGTCATATTATGCTGAACCACAAACTCCCATGCCACGAGACCAAGCCTGCAGAGAAGGTAAGATTTTGTTCCCCCTATTTGTTAACATACCAGAGGACTGTGGTGTTTTCTGTAAACAGTTTGAGAGGGCCAAAAGATAAGAGAGGATGGAAGAACTGAAAAACCAGCAGCAGTGCTCTCATCTCTTTGACCCTGATGTGCTCCTTTTGCTAAAGAGCAGTCTGGATTCCGTGCACTCTCATTGTGTCAAAGGCTGCTCCCCATCCTACCTCTGAGTGTCTGTGAACAATTCTTGAGATGGAAGAGGTAGATGAATGGGAAGGCCTGGGTTAATAGACAGCTGCTGAATCCACCACTGAAGCTCCTTCTTTAGACAGGGAAGAAGAGGAATGAAGAGGTAAATTCTAGGGATGCGCATGACTGATTTTAGGAACAACTGAAATTGGAGTTTGGCTAAAGGTAACATAGTGATGGTGGATGCCATAAATCCCAGAAGTGTTAGAAACACTGGCTGTGACCGAGGTCAGAGGGAAATGATTTTGAAAAAAGGCAAAGAGAGTCAAAGCCTTTGGCAGAGGCAGGAATGCCAACATAGGTACTGTCTGAATTCTGCATCCTAGGAAGACATAATCTTTGAGAAGGTGTTAGAGATGACTTTTTGTAGTTTATTGTGAACCCCAGACTTTGAAAAAGAGAAATTGCAAAGTGGAGGTTTTGCAGTAAGGTGTTTAAAAGGGATGCTTGAAATGGCAAATCGTTCAGGTAAGAGAAAATTTGCATGCCTTGAAGCCTACAGAAAGCAATCCCAGGAGCTAGGCATATGGTAAATACCCCTGGCACAGCATAAAGGCCAAAGGGAAAAGCACATAATTGAAAATGCCAGGAAGCAACAAAGAAACAAACATTTCCTAAAAAGGGATGACTAGGAATGTGAAAGTAGGTATCCTTGTTATCCAGAGAGGCCATGAAAGCCTGAGGAAGAAGTAAAGGGAACAAAGTCTGTGACAACATGCAAAAGGAAGGAATCCTCAGAAAAGTATTTAGATGAGAAAGATCCAGAATGGGTCTCCAAGAACCCTCCTTTCTGGGGCATTCTTGAATAAAACCCTTTTCCCTTTGATCCTGTGGAACCTGTTGAATAGTTCTCCAATTTAACAGTTCCTGAAGTACCTCTGGGGAAAAACGTAACTGTTCCTCAGGTGGTTGAGGTATACCCATGAAGGGACATAGGGGTTTCCAAACCGCGAAATACCATTTTGAATTACTGAAAAAAACATGAGTCTTGGGTAATGCTTGACCAAACTGGATGAGACAGAGAGAGATGAAGTGAGACAGGAATGAAGTTGAGAGAAGAGTGAGAGATATTGCCGGGTTTATCTGGAAAGGCCTGCTTCTGTGCAGAAGAAGCCTGAACAGTCTTAGGTGGAGGAGGCCTCCTCCTTCTTTCTTACCTTTAGGAGGAGGACAGGTCTGCCTCCAAATGAAAGCTGGCTTGGATGGACAATTCTGTTGAAACTTAGGACAGGTGAAACCAAAACATGTTTCAAGTCCTGTAACTCCTAGCCTTTGTCCTGTAAAGATTTGAACAAATCAGCAGCAGCACTACTAAAAAAGCAATTGTTGTCTAAGGGAGCATCTGTCAACTTCACTTTTATGTCATCTGGCAATGGCTGAAGCCATAGTCAGGAATACCTCCTCAATACAGATCCTGAAGCAGCCGCCCTAGATGAAGCTTCTGCTGCATCACAGCTGTACCTAATAGAATGGTGAACTACCTGCGAGGATTCCCCTAACAAACACAAGACTGAAGTTTTCCCCTCAGAATCTGGAAGGTCAGAAATAGCTTGAGTAGCCTGAGCCAGGAGGGCCAAAACATAACTGGTCATATGAGTTTGATAATCAGTAGCTCAAAAAGCAAGGGTGACAGAAGTGTAAACCTTCGTTCCCAGTCTTTCCATTGTCCTGCTTTCCTTACCTGAGGGAAGACATTTAGTGGTAGGCAGTAATTTAGAAGTCTTATCTGAAGCCATAGACACCACCAAAGGGTCAGCAGATGGACACTTGTAAAGAAATTTGCAATCATCAGGCAATTTGTAGAAATGGTCAGGCTTCTTAGGGGAAGGAGGCAGAGAATCAGCAGCCTGAGAAGTTGAGAAGAAAGCATCCAGTAAAGCAGGTAAAACTGGAGAGACAGCACATGGTGAAGAAGACTCCATTTGCAGGAGCTCAAAATATCTCTTTTGCACATCCAAAACCTGGGAACAATCCCACCTGAAGTACTCCCCCATCTTAGCAATAGTATCCTCAAAAGCAATCTCCTCAACAGGGGATTCTGGACCAGAAGATTCCTCTTTAGGAGAAGCATACTCAAGGGGTGATGGAATTTGGGTGGAATAGGCCAAAGAGTCCTCATCTCAGGAAACCTCTTTATCAGAGGAATTCTGTTCCCTTGTCCTCTTGTGAGGGGAGACTTCCAAGAAGAAGCAGGAACAGAGACCCATGAAGGAGGCTTCATGGCCATAAAGGCATTAAATAAACCCTGGGTGAAATTTTCACTTACTTTGAGGGTCCCTTGAAGAAGAGACATGCTTTGTCTTTTGCTTTTTCTTTAACTGGACATCAGCCTTATGAGAAGTGGAAGGGCTCGATGTTGGCCTACACCCAATTATTGTCATCACAACTCCCTCTATCACTAGAATTTGGGGAATCTCCTAGAGCCTTCAGTAATAACACGTCTTGGTTCCCCCCGACCATCCTAAAGGGATGTCTGCAATGCCTCCGGGGGCATGCTTGTTATTGGACGCATGGCGGCCTCTGAAGTGGTCCCAGCTAAAGAATCTGACCCCAGAACTGAGTGAACCTCCATGCTTTCATCAGCCTCGAGAGACAGAGACATCCAATGTAGGAGGTGCAGAGGAAGATTCTAACCTTGGGTTTTTGGCCTTTCTCTTTAGTGAAGACTCAACTTCAGGCCTGGAAGTTCCCTCCATAGCATCTTAAGCTAAATGTTTGAGACACTAATTTACTAAACAAATAGCAAGAGAAGGCAGATGACTATGTAAAGTCTTAGGCACAAAGGCCTGACAAATGGTATAAGTTTTGTGATTGTGAGTAGGCCCTAAACAAAACAAGTACTGATTGTGACTATCTTTATGTGGAATTTGTCTCCCACACTGGAACTTGCCTTTACTGGACGACTTCGAAAAACATACAGCAAAAATGCAGTGAATAAGAAAAAGAAAGTCCCATTGGGGCATTTATCTGAATAGCTTGATACCCCAGCAAACAACCTGGGCGAGCAGACTGATGATCGAAGATGGTGTTCAGACTGGTAGCAGAGAAGTTTTGAGGATGGTACATCTGGACATCACTTTTATGCCTTGAGAAGCATACGTGTGACATATAATGTACTGAAGGTAGTAAAAGACTTTGGTATACTGGCCAGACATCAGGCTGCTCCAGCGGATAATGCCGCATGTTAAGAATACTGCAAAAGTAGACTAGAAGGACAACTTCATTTATGCCTCTCATCTCATGTGGATGCCAGTGTCACAGTTTCTAAGGTCTGTGCCACAAAACATTAAACTGGACATCTATTCATGTGATCAAGTCACTTCTCGGTGAGGACCATTTGTCAAAACCTGTACAGCAAGGTGACAATCTGGAAATAGTTTTTTATAATGTACCTTATAATGAAAGTTTTGTGACTTCAGAGTTAGTTACATTAGTTATGGGGTCCAGATCTCTACTTGGGGTCTTTATCCCCCATGTAAAAGAAAACATGTTTCACTGATTTTCAGTCTGCTGGTCTCAACTGAATGTAACTCAGCTGGATGACCAATCTTAATTATTCTATGCAATAAAGTCCATTACTCACAATAGTCATTCCTTTACTTTATGACATTTCAGTGGTGCAGCCATTTGCATTGTCGCCTCTCAGCAAGAGGTTCCCCAGTTCGATTCCTGGCTAGGGTGCCTTCTATGTGGAGTTTGCATGTCCTCCCTACATTCGTGTGGGTTTCCTCTGGGTGCTATGGTTTCCCCCCATGTTACAAAGACAAGCGTCTGGAGCGTTTCTCCCTGGGCCGTCACTGAAAATTGGCTTGTTCAAAGTTGGACTTTCCCAGTTAACAAATGTTAAATAAATAAAATAAATAAAAATAACTTTACACAAAGAAGAGACAGTCCACAGAAAGATTTGCATGTACTGTTGTTCCAAGAGCTATGTAAATGACTAATGTCTCCTTCAGGTCAGACATTAATGATCATGAGCTGAATACATACCTTACATTTGCAGATTTCATCAGAAGATGAAGCTGCAGCAATTCCCCTTTCATCACAATTTACTATTTCTGCAATAAAAAGAAAAATCAAATGGTTAAATTACAGTAGTATAGACTACAGAGAGCTTAACATTCTGTTGTCAAGCAATGACTACTAGTTTCTGCTGGGAGGAGGGATCATGCAATCTTCCCTGTGTGCAAAATGATAGGTATTTTTTCTCTTTTTACAAAATGACAATTATTTTGCATCTCAGACTAAGTGTAAAAACATATTATCAGCCTAGATGGCTCCTGACTCTGGAAGGAACTATAGCCCTACTTCAATGAAAGACTAGAGTCCTCGGACAGCCAGTGTTAATAGGTTCATAGGTTCATAGGTTAGTACTAGGCTAACTGCCCTTGTGAGCCATTTTAAGCCTAGCCAGTTATCCCCTGTGAGATTCAAACCCTGTACCTTGTGCTTGTAAGGCAAACACCTTAACCATTAGGCCGCCCTCCCAACCCCATGACTACTAAAAATACCTAGCAGATCTCCAGTGTAAGGCAAGAGGTTTGACTCCTGTGTCAAATGGTCTACAAGAACACAACACTGATAAAAGTATGCCAGCACATAAGATGGGATAAAGGGGCCCATAACAAGCCTGTTAATGCTGTGCAAATGTCACAACAAGCTACTCAATCACTAGAAAAGCAAACTAGAGCACCACTGCCCAGCTACTGGCTATCTATCACCTCCTGCTTCACTCCACAAATTAAAAAAAAAATACTCCTGTTCATACTTTCTCACACCAAACCAAATAAATGAGTCACCATACTAGATGACTACTTTAACCTAATCCTTTTGGGCCCAGTAAATCATGATTTCACTGTATTTTCTACAGAACTCAAACCTACTCCAACAAGTAGACATCCTAGCTAGACCCAACCCCAAATCTAATCACCATTCATTTCCTGACCTCATTATTACAATCCATTCAGACATCTCCATTCACCCACTCACTTTTAGTGATCATTTTCCCGTCACATTCGCCATATAAAATCTACAAGTCAAATTCCACCCCAGGCTAATATCTTTCAGGCCTAAGCCCTCTCATAAGTAAACAAACAGACTCATTACTTTTACTTCAGGACTTAAACTTTCCAGTGATTTCAAGGTTAACGAAATACCCCAAAACAAATTGACTCACCAAAGAGCTCAAATGCCTTATGAAAGTATGTGATGGAGCATAGGAAATGTAGAAACATGACCCCACTCCCAACAGCCTTGACCATTACAAAACTCTGAGGAACATGACCAAACAGACCATTCGGAGACTCAATAACCAAACAACTACAATCTAAACAAACGTCTCCTAAACATTTCTGACAAGAAGTCAAACTAGCAGGAAGATCCTCTCCAAATGAATTATCCAGTCTAAGGTACATACACTGCCCATCTGGCAATCTTACACCTTTGGACTTCCTCAGAGAATTCTGAAGCTTTCCTACATCCTCACCTACCCCCAAAGCAGCTACGCAGCAAAGACATCCAAACTCTCCCAGTCCACCTCAAATTTCATTCCACCTTTGTACTTCTCAAAAATTATGTCTAAGCAAATTTTAACCCACTTGAACATATATGGACTCCCCCATATGGACCTGACAATATCTGCCCATAGTTCTTGTTCCACTGCAGAAATTTCATCACTGCCCCTCTTAAGCACATTCACAGTCTTTGCCTCTCCACTAATACAATGCCAATATTTGGAAATCATGTTTTGTCAGACTAATACCAAAAGAAATCAAGCCCCCTTCTTGCAGTAACTTCCACTCCATCTCTATATTACCAACCATTGGTAAAATTCTTGAAAAAATCATATGTAAACAACTTGCCACATACTACAAAAATGCCACCTACTGTCTATCAATCAGCATGGATTCTGGGCTGGTAGGAGCACTGTCACTGCTCTTTGGACACCCAATGATAACAAATTAACTAATCTGGATAAAGGAAATCTTACTGGAGCTTTGTTTATTGACTTAACACATGCCTTTGACATAGCCAGCCATTCAAACTGTTCTTCTCCATCTGCAAGACACTGGAGTCTGCCTTGAGGCAACTGTATGGCTCAAAGACTTTCTATTCAACCATTCATGCCAGGTAAAGGTAGGACCTAGTCTTTCCAACAGTTCCCACATTCACCTGGAGGCCCATTGGTTCCATTATAGCACACCTTCTGCTCTTAATCTTCATCAACAAACTTCCACTAAACCTGCCCCATTTACCATGACTTCTTTATGCAGATGATATGGTCTTTTATAGGTCAAATATCTCACATCATACAATTGAAACTCAGCTTCAAAAGGACCTTCTTCAGCTATATAGGTTCATAGGCGATTACTAGGCTAATGACCATTAGGACCTTTTTAAGCCTAGCCATGCATCCCAAATATCTGACAAGAACCTACTGGCAGACAAATTCAGCTCTAACTTTACCCCCCCCGTCTCCCCTCGGGAAATACGAATAAATATAACTCCCCCACTATCACTAGGGAACATGTCCTCAGTGCTCTCTCTAAGGCCAAGAACACTGCATCGATGGGCCCTAACAACATCCCAGACTACTTTCGAAATTGCAAGAAGCATGACATATCATGGCCTGTGGAATCACTAATTAAGTGTAGCCTCCAACCAGGCTTCATGCCTCATGAATGAAGAACAGCAACCATCACCCCTCTGCACAAAGGCAGGCCATCTACAGACCCTGGAAATTATAGACCCATATTTCACTAGTGTCATATGCAAAGCCATGGAAAGAATTATCATAGAAATGATCAATGATGACACAGGAGACCTCCGGACACTGGACAAAATCCAGTTTGGTTCTATCAAGGGCAGGTCATGCCTACTCAAGTCAGTGTACTTCTTTATGAATATCACCAAAGCAGTGAACGAGGGCAAAATTCTTCACACTGCATACCTTGACCTGGCCAAGGCATATGACACGATATCCCTTGATCATTGTTGACAAACTCAAAAGGTTTGGCGTAAACCCTTATGTCACCCATGGGATAAGCCAGAAGGCTCACAGACAAGACCTAGGAAGTTGGAATTGAGGAGTCCACCTCTACAAAGAGAACAGTCACTAGTGGAGTCCCTCAGGGATCAGTCCTGGGACCGTTCCCTTTTCACATTTACTCTCTGAGGTCAAGACCAATGTCAAGGGCCTCTGGCTGACTAAATTTGTAAATGATTGCAAATTAGTAGTAGTCCTAGAATTCTCCCACTGATACTAATTTTCTTCAAGGGCTGACACAGACAATAACTGGTGTCAGAACCATAGAACAAAACTAAATGCCAAGAAATGTATAACAGTATCCTTTGGGAAGTCATTCACCCCTGGTAACTATCATATTGATAACACACTCCTAAGAGTCAACCCAGTAGTCAGGGACCTGGGGACATACATAGACATTAATTTAGTCTTAACCATCCCATGTAGTTGTGCAACTTATAAATGAAAGTATGACATCAAGTCCAAGGAGGTTATAGTTCTGTCATATTTGGCACTTTTCCCTCCTTTGATATGTACTTCATCAGGCACATCCAACAACTGGGATGTCCACAGATGTTCCTCACTAAAAGAATACAAGGCAAAAATAACACGTCCTATGCAGATTGTCTCAAAGCTTTATCCCTGTATTCTGTCACCTGGCTGTTGAGGGGATATATATGCTAGGCATACAACCATCTTCGGACTCAACTCTGATGAACCACATTCATATCCACAAAACAAACGGCACTAGAATTATCAGTTCTAATTACTTAAACCTTGCATGTGACTGATATAAACAGGATTTGCTGTAGAGACAGGTATGTGTCCCAGAGACTAACCCTTCTCTGAAACTGACAAACAGAGTTCCTCCCTAACCCAATTTAAGTTTAACTTGGACAACTAGATGGTGAACTGGAAGTTCATCCCTGCTTTGGCACCTAGATGGTGAACCGGAAGTTCATCCCTGCTTTGGCACCTATGTCTTTAATAGACACAGTAGGCCTGTAAATGGTTCATCTCCATGACCAAAACTGGCTAAACTCTAAAAACTACTACCCAATGTCAAAAAAAATCAAAGGCTATGTTATTTAACACCCATAAAAAAATATCCAAATCCCGCAATCCTTTAATATCTCTGACTTTGATCAAAATCCAGTGGAAACCAGTAACTCCTTTAGATGTTTGTGGATCTGGCTAGACCAGCCATTAAATCTTCATAAGCACATAGAAAATTTTTGAAAGTCAGGATCAACAGTCTTCTCTTCTGGCCAACAAAATGTCTCAGTTCCTCTCACATCCATTAAGGGCTTGTTGCTACATAAAAAGGTATCCTTCTTACCTAACTTGATTAAGGTCTCCCTCTTATTTGCATCGACTGCTGAAAAAAACACAGCCACCCTTCAGACCCTTTCCAATAAAAATATGTAGATTCATAGTTAACTCACAATGAAATGCCTTGCTCTTTCAAAAGCTATGTGACCTCCAGTACAGGCCACATCAAATCTTCCTTCTCGGTTGCTTACTCTTCAGAATACTCAAACTGGACACCCATTTCCCCCTCTCTTCTAAACTTCCTACTGCCATTCATGCCTATAACTTAAGAAGTCAAGTCAGATTTGGTCCCTCCCCACAAACCTCTTTCCTCAAACTGCACTTTACTAGTCACTGCTTTTCTGCACTTGCCCCAAAACTATGGCAGTACTGGCCCCAAAACTATGGCAATCACTTTCTCCTGATTTACCAGATTAGACAAAATACTTCCAGTTCAGGCCACATTTTTAAATAATAATAAAAACAGCTTAAATGAAACTGTCCATTAAAAGGACATGTCACATAAACCAAAATCTCCACGTGGCAGTACCTTTATCCCCACACAACTGGTCAAATCTCTTTAACTCACTCTTCCTAAACTGTAATTCAGCTAACCACACCGTTACTGCTCTATACCCACTATCCATAATCTAACCCCCTCTTTCATCTAACTGGTTGCTATTATCTTTCCTAACCCAGCTGCTCCTGTCCATATCTCCACCATTTCTGCATCTCCTACTTTAACTCTCTTCTCCCTTTTCCATTCCAGTTATGTAACTGTACACATACTTGGTTTGTTAGATCTTGTATGCATACATCATTTGTCAGATTTTTCTATGTTAAACCATAAATGTGAACCATTGTTATTTGCACACTGTACATTGTTTTGTTACATAGGTAGGTACTAGGCTATCGGCCCTAGGCCCTATACAAGCCTAGCCATAACAATTCCCTGGCTATTTCTTCCCACAGTACTTACTTCCCTGGACCCCTGTCTAGCAGGGCAACTGACGTGATCCCCAGGGTGAATTTCCTATCTTCCATCCAATCATCAAGGTTCCTTTTGAAGAGGATCAAAGAGGTGCTCTGCTTGACATGTATGGGCAGTCTATTCCAGAGCCTGGAGAGTTTCTGAGTCAGGAACCTATCCCTCCAGCATGTTTTGTTCATTGTGATGACAAGGTTTAGATCCCTGGAGTGTGTGTTTCTGAGGGACTAGGATTTCTTTAAGTGCAGCATGTCCAACAGCTCTGGATTTGACATGGCCTTGTATGTTAAGCAGAGATCGCCTCTGAGTAGACGATATGCGACAGAGTATAGCTGGAGTTTTTTTTAGACAGTCAGCATAGGGCATCTGCTTTAGGTCTGTGATTCTTTTAGTGAGGTATTTCTGCGGCCTTTCCAGTTGTTGCAGATGTCTTGAGAGGTATATTATGAAGTAACCTGGGCTGAACCTGTAACTGGCCATTGTTTGATTAGTGTTCTACCTAGGTAATCACATTTAAATAAATAAATAACCGTGTGACACTGAAATTTCAGCATTTAAGCTATGTCACTGGGAAGTGTAAAATCACTCCTGCACAAATTGATAAAGGACACAGACAAGTGCCAAAATAAAATATAAAGGTAGAACAGAATTTAATATTTAAAAGGTGTTAACTATTACTTTTTTTAATACACTCTCTGCCTAATCTATTTTTATAATGACAACTACAGGTAAAAAAAAAAACAGTCTCTTGTTTATTCAAAATGCAGGCAACTTTTCAATTCTTTTGCTCAAAAGGACATGCAGGAAGAACCTGGGTTAGGAGTCTGGAACAATTTGATCTGTGTTCTAACGTCCAATATCTGAAAGTATACAACATTAGACTAGTTTCTACGAAAAGTTATATCAGTTATCCAAACCATATTTTCTAATTAGGCTCTCAATTTTAATAGATGGATAACTGACTTACAGGCTGGTATTGACTGACAGCACCAATAAAATGCTGGTGAACACTATTTTGTATTTGCAGAAGATTTTCAATAAATTTGTTGTGTTTTTCACTCGGGGGGGGGGGGGTGGTGGGGAGATATATTATCCTACAGCACATCAGTAGGGTACAGGAAGAAAGTGAAGCACCCAGTGAAAACCTACATAGACAAAGGGAGGGTATGCAGATTCTGCAGAGAAGGAAATTCAGCTGAGAAGTGAATTGAAGACCCAGACACTATAAGGCATCAAACTGGTGATCCAACTTGTGTGTGCGAAAGTGCAGGGTGTGTGTGTGTGTGTGTGTGTGTGTGTGTGTGTGTGTGTGTGTGTGTGTGTGTGTGTGTGTGTGTGTGTGTGTGTGTGTGTGTGTGTGTGTGTGTGTGTGTGTGTGTGTGTGTGTGTGTGTGTGTGTGTGCACGTGTGTTTGTGTGTGTGTTTCCACACTGTGTATGCCCAGTCTGCAACAGACTGGCATTCTATCTAGAACTAGTTTCTCTCCTTTGTAGTCACTGAGTGCCAGGATGGGCTTCAGCTCACTAATAAACCCTAAATGGATAAAGAAAGTATTGAATAATGAAAATACCCCACTTTGTCTCAAAGCCTGGCAACAAGTAAAGGAGCCCTGTTCTCACTAACAAGAGTATGGACTCCCTGACAGCTTTTGCCACTCAAAAAGCCAAAGTACAATAAAATCTAGTGCCAATAATAGCTACCCTTTCATTTCCCTCTTTCTCCCCCAGAAGGGAACATCATTGTATAACCTTGCCAAATGCAAAATGGTTATCTATGCCCCAAAGAACAATTATTCTGCTAGGCAGACTGTTCTTCAAGATTATATAGGAACAAGATTTCCACTTTTTCACACAGGGAGTCCCAGAGAGAGCTTTACCCTCTTATA
>NC_056729.1:1796117986-1796290486 GCF_019279795.1 Protopterus annectens | reverse complement strand
TAAATTAAAAAAATTATCCAACCAAGGTACAACAGTTCTAAAGGATTCCTGGGAATTTTAAGACAGGTTAGGACCAAAAGGACATAATTTTTATCACTCTGGATATTGTTGATCTTTTTGGTAGCATTCCTCATGGCATAGGGTTGTCCTGGCTTGAGGAATGTATGTTACATTATGGTGGCCTTTCAGGCGACACATTTAGGACCTGTCTTGTGTTAATGGAAACTGTCCTTAAAAACAATTTTATGTTTAAATCCTTTTGATTAATTCCTGGTGTTTTTTGCCTAAACTTGACTACGCTAGTGGTATTTTCCACTGTTTTTATTGGATTTATTGCTGTTGTGCTCATACCCTTATTTGGGTCTCCACGAGTGATTTTTGGTGTTTCTGGTATTGTTTTCACTCGTACCATCCCTACTATGTCCTATTTATTGTTGTGGTGAGGTTGAGATCCCTAGAGCATGTGGCTCGTGGGGATAAGGTTTTCTTTAGGTGGAGCATGTCCATTAATTCTGGGTTGGACATGGCCTTGTATGTCAGGCAGAGATCACCTCTGAGTAGGCGGTATGCAACCGAGTACAGCTGTAATTTCTTCAGTCGAGCTGCATAGGGCATCTGTTTGAGGCCAGTGATCCTCTTGGTGAGGTACTTCTGAGGTCTTTCCAGCTGTTGCAGGTGTCTTGTAAGGTACATCCCAAATGGGGCATTGTACTCTATGATGGGTCTGATGAGTGATGAGTAGAGGGGCACAATGACCTCTTTTGATCTGGATGCGAACCCTTTTGTGATTAGGTGGGCCACGTAGAAGGCTTTTCTAACCACTTTGGCAATGTGATGATCAAAGGTGAGATTACTGTCTACTTGGGTCCCCAGATCCCTTATCACGTCTTCCGTATTTAGGGGACTACCACCTATGTAGTAGTTTGTGGGTATTTTGTTTTTTCCAAAGGGGATGACTATGCTCTTTTTGGCATTTAGCTTGAGGCCATGATTTTGACACCAGGTATCCGTCTCCGTGAGACCCTTTTGGAGGATGTCTGTGTCAGCCGCAGAGTCAATTATAGCCCCTAGTTTGCAGTTGTCTGCAAACATGTTCAGCCATAGTCCTCCTGTGCTTGCCTGTACCTCTGAGAAATATATGCCGAACAGGAGTGGTCCTAGGACTGAGCCCTGGGGAACTCCACTTGTAACCGATTTAGAGTCGGACCTAGCTCCTGCAACTCTCACCATGTGGGTTCTGTCCGTGAGCCAGTTGGCAACCCATCTTGTGACATAGGGATTTATGTTCAGGCTGGTGAGCTTGTCTATAATACCAGAATGGGGAATGGTGTTGAAGGCCTTTGTGAGGTCTAGGTAGGCTGTGTGTACCACTTTTCCCTCATCTATAGCCTTGGTAACTGTCTCAAAGAAGTCCACCAGGTTTAGGAGGCATGATCTGCCCTTAACAAAGCTGAACTGGGTGGGGTCCAGTGTTTGGAGGTTCCCAATGTCTCTGTTAATGAGTTCCATGATGATGCGCTCCATAGCCTTGCAGACTAAGCTAGTCAGGCTTATAGGGCGAAAGTTCCCGGGGTCTGTTGTGGCTCCACCTTTGTGATGCGGAATAACCGCTGCTGTGTGCCACTCTATGGGTATGTAGACTGTGGAGAGGCTGAGTTTGAACAGTGTGTTTAGGTGAGGGGTTATTTCGTCTTTGAGCTCGTGTAGGACACAGCCTGGGACACTGTCCGGTCCCATTGATGCTATGTTTTTGGCTTTGGAGAGGGCTGTTTTAACATGAGTGTCTGTGATTTCAGGGACTCTACATTCTTCTGGTATGGTTATGGGCCCTCTTGGGGGTGAGAGGGGGGGTGACATTTGCGCTGAACTTGTCTGCCAGGATATTGGCGATATTGGTCGGTTCAGTGTATTTTATGCCATTCTGCACTAACTTCGAGCAGATCTGAGCATTGCCACTTAGATTCTTGACATAGCTAAAGAATGCCTTGTGGTTATCTTTGGAGTCTTTGGCAATTTTTCTTTCAAAGCTCGCCTCGGATGATTTTATGAGGGATCGAAGTTTCTTGCTGATACTGATCAGGGATGTCTTCCCTTCTTGGGATTTTACTCTTTTCTGTACTAGTTATGTAGCTTGTTTATGGCATAAGTCCACCAGACTGGCTTCCTTTTCTTGGAGGAGTGAGTCTTGGTTTTGCTTGGGATGGCATGATCCTTCAGCATGGGGGCTTTAAAACTTTCTACCTCGGTCTTAAGTAACGTGAAGTTTGCTTTTGAAATGTTTTTCACAGTAGTTTTTTTTGTCCGGGGGTGGGGGCGGAATGTGGATATCCAAAGTGATTTGTTTATGGTCAGATCTAACCAGCGAGGGGTTGGCCTCCGGTGTGGAACACCGGTCACCCATGTTGATG
Source organism: Protopterus annectens (assembly GCF_019279795.1). Classification (NCBI taxonomy): domain Eukaryota; kingdom Metazoa; phylum Chordata; order Ceratodontiformes; family Protopteridae; genus Protopterus; species Protopterus annectens. The sequence continues at coordinate 1,796,288,078 of NC_056729.1, read as the reverse complement.
ATGACCAGGTCCAATATGTTGTCACCTTTGGTGGGTGTGTTGACCAGTTGAACCAGGGCATTTGAGTTTATAAATTCTAGGAAATGTTGGGCAAGGGAGTTAGTACTTGAGTAGTTCTCCCAGTTAATGTTTGGGAAATTGAAATCACCCAATAGTAGGGTGTTTGGTAGGACCTTTATGTTTCCCAGTGTTTCCAGAAATGTGGAATGGGGATCCTGGGACATGGTGGGTGATCTGTAGCAAGCTACAATTTGAATTGCAGTTTTGCCCATTATTAGTTGCACGTGGATGATCTCTGAAGCATCGTGCTGTGCCACTAACCTGGAGGTGTGGGTATCCTTGATGAATATGGATACGCCCCCGCCTTTTGTGGTTTACCTTCATAATGTTGATCACATATGATTGATTGGCCACATCATTGAACTGTTTCCACAAAACCAAAACAGCAAAAACTTTCAAATGTCAAAAAAACTTCGAATTTCGACATTTCTGACCGCACCACACCTCCACACCAGTACAAACATGGGTCAAAAGGGGGTGAGATTTTGCTGTTGGGAAATTTGGTGTTCGACATTTTGAACAGTCGCAGTTCGGTATTCACGGAAGTGGGGTCAACCATAACATGATCGGCATTATGAAGGTAAACCTTTACATATATATATATATATATATATATATATATATATATATATATATATATATATATATATATATATATATATATATATAGTTTCACTTCAGAATCTCGAATTACATATGGTTGAGACCATATGATCGAGTTTTCAGAAACTGGAAAGTCTGAACTGAAAAAAAAATATCCAAAGACATCATTTCTGCAGGGGGGGTAAGCCCCCCCTGTACCCTCCACATGGGGGGGCTGCTCTCCCCACACCCCCCCTACTTAAATATACCAACTCCGAGATCGTGCTACAGTGGAGAAAAGGGAAATGTCCCATTCTGCGCTGTATGAAGAAGCGCATAATGGGAGATTTCCTGTTTCCAAGCTATAGTGCGATCATGGAGATCGTATATTTAAGTACAGAGGTTGTAAGGGGGGCTTGCCCCCTGCAGAAAAGATGTCTTTGGATACTTTTTTTTTTTTTATGTCAGTTCAGAATTTTGGGTTTCTGAAAACCCGATCATATGGTCTCGACCATATAAAGGTTGAGTTTTCAGTAATTCGAGTTTGTGAAGTGAAACCATATATATATATATATATATATATATATATATATATACATATATATATATATATATATATATATATATATATATATATATATATATATATACACACACACACACACACACACACATATATATATATATATATATATATATATATATATATACATACATACACTCTGCCGTGATCCCAGCATAACGCATCTTAGATACTTCAGGTGCAGCTAACATTGGGTAAGATAGTGATTCAGGTCGTAGCCTACTACAGGTCCCTAACCATGTCCCAAGACTCACACTCTATGTTCTTAAGCAACCTGGAGAATATTAGGGTCCAAACAAACACTGTCATACTGGGTGACTTCCACTACCCCTCCATTAATTGGGAAAACTACTCATGTACCAATACACTTGCCCAACGTTTCCTGGAATTCATTAATTCCAATGCCCTGGACCAGCTCGTTCGTACCCACACTAAAGGTAGCAACATCCTTGACCTGGCCATTACTAACATGGGCGACCGTTGCCATGGTCAAATCTGACCACAAACTAATCACCTTGGAAATCCACATCCCTCCCCCCTGCAAAGGTAACCACCATGAAAATCTTCTCCAAAGCTAACTTTCAGCTCCTAAAGACAGAAGTGGCTAACTTCACAGTACCCATGCAAATTGAGAATAGTTGCATGACTGCTGAATCATACACCAAGAACACGAACACAAATGCATGGATCTCACTATACCCAATAGAGCCAAGACACTCTCCGCCGAAAAATGGAAGCCAATCTGGTGGCCCCCAGCCATAAACAAACTCTACAACAGAAGGAGAAAACTGATGTGGTATAAGGTGAAGTCCCAAGACTGGAAAAAACTCCCTTATCAGCCTCAGCAAAAAGCTGAGATCCCTCATGAAATCCTCCAAAGCTAGCTATGAAAACATAACTGCAGCAGATAGTAAAGACAACCACAAAGCCTTCTATAGTTATGTAAAGAATCTCCACGGCAATACCCAGATTTGTTCTGAGCTACTGCACAATTATACCTCTTGTACTGAGCCAACAGATATTGTCAATATACTGGCTGACAGATTCAATGCCAAATTTACCCCCCCCCCCAGAGGACCAGTCACAATACCGGTAGATTGTCAGGCACCCAGTATTACTGCTGCACAGGTTAAAACAGCACTGTCCAAAGCCAAGAATACAGTTTCTATGGAATCTGGACAATATCCCTAGGCTGTGTTCTACATGAACTACAGAGTGAACTGGCACCTCACCTGTGTGCCCTGTTCAATCATAGCCTCACCTCAGGCTTTGTCCCTACCAAATGGCAAACTGCTACAGTCATCCCTCTCCACAAAGGAGGAGTGACTACAGACCCTGGGAACTATTGCCCTATTAGCCTGACGAGCCGATATGCAAAGCTATGGACTACAACACCATGGACCTGATAAACAAGGATACATGGAAACTCCAAACTCTGGATTCCACAGTCAGGTTTTGTGAATGGTAAATCATGCCTGTTCAACTTGGTCAACTTCTTTTAGTCAGTCACCAGAGCTGTGGATGAAGGCAAGGTGGGTCATACAGCCTACCTTGATCTGGTCAAGGCCTTTGATACCATTCCCCACTCAGGAATCCTAGAAAAACTCACTAATCTTGGCATCAACCCCTATATCACTAGGTGGTTTGCAAACTGGCTCACAGGTAGAACCCACAGTGTGAAAGTAGCTGACTCCAAGTCAGACTGCTGACCAGTCACGAGTGGGTTTCCACAGGGTTCGGTCCTGGGTCCTCTCCTGTTTGGTATCTACTTCTCTGAAGTCCAGGCCAACATGAAAGGACTCTGGCTGACAAAGTTCACAGACGACTGCAAGTTGGGAGCTATTATTAACTCCCCAAGACATGTTGACATCCTACAGAAAACCCTCACTGAGACCAACGACTGGTGTCAGAATCATGGCCTTAAGCTCAATGCCAAAAAATGTGTTGTCCTCCCCTTTGGGAAAAACCCGGTTCCCATGAATTACCACATCAATGGTTGTCCACTGAACACAGAAGACGTTATAAGAGATCTGGGAACACAGGTTGACAGCAACCTCTCTTTTGACCACCACATTGCCACTGTGGTCAGAAAGTCCTTCTATGTGGCATATCTCATTGCTAAGGGTTTTGCATCTAGGAAGAAAGAGGTCATTGTCTCCCTCTACTCTTCCCTCATTAGGCCAGTCATTGAGTACAATGCCCCATTAGGCATGGACCTCACTAAACACCTGCAACAACTGGAAAGGCTGCAAAACTACCTCACAAAGAGGATCCTAGGCATTAAACATTAGTCCTATATGGACAGACTCAAAAAACTCCAACTATTCTTTGTCTCATATCGCCTACTTAGAGACGATCTCTGCTTGACTTACAAAGCCATGTCTGACCCAGCTCTGTTAGAAATGTTACATCTAAAGAAATCCCAATCCCTCCACACCACATGCTCCAAAGACCTCAAACTCATTACCACAATCAACAGAACATGCTGGAGGGTCAGGTTCATAATCCAGAGACTGCCCATGCTATGGAATAGACTTCCCATGCATGTCAAGCAGAGCACCTCACTGGCCCTCTTCAAGAGAGATCTTGATGAGTGGATGGGAAATAGAAAACTCACCCCAGGGATCACTCCAGTGGCTTTACTCGACAGAGGCACTGGGAACTAAGGTCGAGTGGTACAATGCCAGCGTAATCCTATGGGCTAGGCTTGTAAAGGTTCCAGGAGCATTAGCCTAGTACACACCTATGAACCTACACACACACACACACACACACACACACACACACACACACACACACACACACACACACACACACACATATATATATACATATAGAGATGCACGCACACACATATGTGTTTATGTATATATATATATATATATATATATATATATATATATATATATGGGTCTACTTTAAATAACCGAACCGACACATCACCGACACACAAATCACCGACCCCAAATAACCGAAAAGACACAACACCGACAACTCACAAAACTGAACACCATTACACCGACACAAAAAACGTAAACTACACATTACACACAATTACATATCCACTAACCTTAACCCAAACCCTAACCCTAAGGTCCGACACTACTGCACACTTACCCTACCCGCACCCTAACCCTAACTCACTTAACCCACCCCTAAACCTAAAGACTGTCACTATCGTACACTTAACCTACCTGCACCCTAACCCTAACTCACTTAACCCACCCTAAAACATAAAGCCCGTCACTATCGCACACTCACCCTACCTGCACTCTAAACCTAACTCACTTAACCCGTCCCTAAACTACAGTCCGTCACTATCACACACTTACCTTACCCGAACCCTAACTCCGACACTACCGCACACTCACCTTTCCCACACCCTAACCCAAAATCCCTCAATATCGCACACTTACCTGACCGCTCCTAAATCCGTCACTATCGCACACTTACCGAGTCGCGCTCACACGTTGTCCTTGTCGGTCTTTCGGCTGTCGGCAAATCACCTTTTCGATCAACTTGCTTTTCGGTCGTTTCGTCTCGGTCTTCTGCGTGTCGGTGAAGTGGCGGTTCGGTTATTCAAGGTAGACCCATATATATATATATATATATATATATATATATATATATTTCCCTTTTACTCTCAGCGCACTCTGACTAGATCTCTGTATCTTTTAATCTTACCCTATCTGCAATGAATCTTAGCATTACGTTCTGAATTTTATTTATGTATGTATTTATTTACTTACTTACATTTGTTTACTGGGAAATTCTGACTGGACATAGATCCATTTTCAGCGGAGGCCCAGGGAGAAAAGCTCCACAGTACAAGGAGAAACAATAAGAGAAATAAGTGAAATACAGACTTACATAATAGATAAATGAAGACAATTGTTATAAATTTAAAAATAATCAGTCTTAGAGAAAGACTCTAATATCTAACTAATAGAAGAAACTAAGAATAATGTTAATATGGATATTCAGACAGTAATCAAACATAATCATAAAGATATATGTACAGACATTCCACTAGAATGGTGGAAAAAGGTGGAAGGGCTAAGAGGTATTCCAGGGGAAGCAAGGTAGACAGGAGTATGAGAAGTGACCGACTGAGTAGAAGTGCTAGTCCGAATGTAGGTAGTTGTGTGACCGCTGGAGATGTATTTAATAGTTGAGATGAAGGATAGCAGTAGAGGATGGCATAAGGGGGACAGAGAGATTGGGGCATGGGAGGGCAGGGTGATGGGGGGGACCTGCAGAGGAAATGAATGTAGTGATCCAACAGTGGGAGGCAGGGTGGCTAGGAAATAGGAGAGGAAGAAGAGATAATATGAAGGGAATTAATTATGATTGGTGCATGCACATAACCAGTGACATTTTAAGTGAGTTTTTAGTGCATCCTTGAAGTGTTTGCCTGCTGGCAAGGTGGTTATAGTGGGGGGGGGGGTTCCATAATCTGGGTATTATGCTGGAGAATAGAGCTTCCCCAGCTGACTTCTTGGCTTTGGTTACTAGAAATTGATTTTTACTGCTGGAATGAATTGGTCGAGTGGAATGAATTGGTTGAGTGGTGCAGTAGGGCTGGTGGAAATTTTGGAGGGATGGGACTTTAAGAGGATAGTTTACTAACTTATGTGCAAGTGAGAGTTGACTAAGGTGAAGAAATTGAGGGAGTTCCAGCCAGTCTATTTTCCTAAGTGAGATACAGCGGTGGCTGTGATATGATGCTCCTGTGGCAAACCTAGCAATTTTGTTGCAGCAATCCTCAAGTTTATTCAGGTTAGTTTGTCTAAGGTTGGTGAGTATGTGAGAGGCACACAGTAAAGTGGAGATTAGGTGGGAATTAGCAACAGAAGTTCTTGATGTTTTGGTAAGGAATTGTTTGTTTTTATACATTGCCACTAGTTTTTGTGAACTTTTTTATGTTAAGGGAAATGTGAATGTCAAATACTTTCAACATCAAGTGTTTTGGTGTGATCTGTAGGGGAAATGATGGTATTGTCACTGGCTAGAATATTAAAGTGGGGCATAATTAGGTTAGATTTGGTAGGTTGGAAGATAAGGAGTTTAGTCTTGTTAAGGTTGAGTATTAACTGGGCATTAGACAGCCAGGTTGTTACAGAGGAAAAAGCTTCTTGTGTGACCTTACGGAGTTTGGGTATAGTTTGGGCTGAGCAGATGAGAGTGGAGTCAAATGCATACTGGATGAGTGAGGCCTGCTTGGCAGCTGTGAATAGTTCATTGGTGAAGAGTTAGAATAGCAGAGGACCAAGGATGGAGTCTTGGGGTACACCACGTGTAACCAGAAGTCGAGGAGATAGATCATTATGCCAAACAATGGATTGTTGATGCCCAGTTAGGTTAGGCCCTGGTACTTTTTTGTAGCCAATGGGAGTACTGAGTTTTGACTCTGGCATTTCTTATAGGGGCATGTGAGTTTAGAATATTTAGGAAAGTACCATTGAAGAACCCAACAGCATCTTCTAGGTTGAGGTACTTTAGTGACGACCAATTACAGTTTTGCAGGGATGAGGTAAAAGTGAGAGGGTTAAAGTTTAGCTTGTTTCGAATTTGTCAGTAGATGATGGGTTTTGCACTATCTAAATGATATTTCAGAGGGAATGTTGGAGTGTGGTTACTGCAGCAGTCAGGCAGATAGCCAGCAAGATATGTATGAGAGGCTTTATTGACTAAGATCCAGTCAAGAGTAGAATGTTTCTTTGGGTTTTTACTTATCCTGGTAGGTGATTTGCTTACTTGGGAGAAACCATATAGATTTATGTGGTAGGTTGGGTGAATGTTGCTACAAGACTGCCAGTCAATGTTAAAATCACCTATTATTATGGTTTAGTGGGGAAGAGAATGGCTTGCCCAGCTCATGAGGTTTTCCAGAGGTGGAATGTTATTGCCAGGTGGAAAGTAGCATCCAATGATGTTGATAGTTTTTTGGGGGTTTAATTTGAAGTTGGTATATAGGACTTCTTCACTGCCAATTGGGGGAGGGGTGATTTGTTGAGGGACTGGATGTTGAGATGTTTTTTAAACATTAGAGTGACACCACCCCCTTTCTTAGATAGCCTATCCACACGAATGATGTTATAACCTGGTGGGAGTATTTCCTCACTTTTAATGTGAGATTTGAGCCAGTTTTCAGTCAGGATGATAATATCAGGAGAGTATAATGCTATGTTGGCATGGAGATCTTGGGTTTTGTTAGTTATACTTCTTAAAGTTAAACCCAGGAGGACATCAGATGACTTTCTGTTGGATGCTAGTTGCAAGATGGAACGATTATTTGGCAGGTTATTACGTGAAGAGTTGGTGATGGTTGGACCAGGGTTAGTTTTGGTTAGTTTTACTAGCTATTCATTCTGTAGACAATATTTTTGATTGGAAACACCATGATGTATTCTCTGATCTCTGAGCTTGGCTCACGGCTGAAAAGGGTCAATAGACAGTCCTCTTACCCAGTGAGCAAATAGTAAATAAATAAATAATAAATCCCAGCAATAAACCTACTACTCTGAGGTAGACACACTACACTTACTTGTACCTGCTCTGATTTTACCTTTCCATGTCACTACTCCACATTTCTTGCCTATCTCTATCTACCACCAAACTAAATCTTATTTCTTTTTTTCTTTTTTTCTGGTTCTTTCTTCCTTCCATCCTGACACAAGCACTTTACATCTTTAAACAAGACTGCTGCCTATAATCAGAATCACTGACAGAATAATGACTTATGTAACTACTATAAATATATTTTACACACTGTCTTGTTATATGATTGTAATTCTCTCTCTCTCTCTCTATATATATATATATATATATATATATATATATATAGATAATCCTGCCACTGTAGACCCTATGCCAAGTCTAAAAATGGTCCACAAGGATAAGTGCTCGACCCCAGTCAACAAATGTAAACAAAATATAAATACATAAATAAATGGAGCAAAAGAATGAGATGAGAACATTTTACTAACATGCCTACACTACTGAAAATTTTGATGATATTTTGCAAATAAAAATGTAGAATAACAAATCAAGAACCTGGACTGTGAAAAATAATATTTTAAGTAGTTCTGCAGCTTGCTGCCTCAAAGGATTTATCTGTCCCCCTCAGCATGTTACCTTTATGAAGGAGATCCATTCGTGCTGCTCTTCCAAGCCATGGTTGAGCACAGACTTGTGATCTCTTCTTGTCAGTACCTTTATTTTTTTATGTTTAATTTACTCATTTGTAATCAGGTAGATGCATTAGGTTCAAACCTCTTTTAAATGGTAACCCTGGAGCACTGCTGCCTAAGTGACCTCCTCAGTTACATAATACACAATGGAGGCAAAGGTTGTCAAACAATAGACTACAAGACAATGTTCGTTAGCAGCTCCTAACCATAATTCTTTGCATTAAACGTGTCTTTTATATTCTGTTAAAAAACACAAAAAGAAAACTCTAGCAAAGCTAGACTTTCCACTGTGTGAGTCCTTAAACCTCTTGTATTAGAGGCAACATGGGATGTATGCAAATTACCCTTTACTTTAAAGACATCTTGTCATTAAATAGACTTAAAAGAAAAAGTCATAGACAATCAGAATTGCCATGTAGCTGAAACACCTGATGTCCTTAAAGGGTAAGTTGCATATATCCCATGTTACCTCTAATACAAGAGGTTTAAGGACTCACACAGTGGAAAGTCTAGCTTTGCTGGATTTTTCTTTTTGTGTTTTTTAACCGATTGTTTTTTCTGTGTGACCGTTTTACTCGTTGTTTTTCTTGTTATATTCCGCACACTGTTGGTCCTGTAAGCTTTTGCAGGGGCTGTGTTGGAGCTTCTTTTCCCTTTATTTGGTGATTCTTTACTCCCCCAACACATTTGTCCGTTATTCCCCCTCCCATGTATGTAAATACTTTCTCTCTCTTGTTTATATCAAGTTTTTCCCTGTTCCCTTGTTTAACTCCTATACCATATAATGCCTCTTCCTTCCCAAGTTACCGTAAAAGCCCATGACATCTTCACAATCCACTGCATTTGCAGTTTCCTTTTCTTATATTCTTACAACTTACTTTTCTCATGTCTGAACCTATCTCTTTCCACTACCCTTCAAACATTTCTCTCTTTCCTCTTATGTCCAAAATGACCTGCTTTTGTCTGCTCAGAATTCTCATCCATTCATTCAACTTTCAGCTTTAAGTACTACCCTCTTACCAGATTGCCCATCTCTGTCTTTTTGCAGCACATCTACCTGATATAACAAACATCTGACTTAAGGCTACAAGCTGTTAATGAGACAATTCCTGTGGTACAACATTTAATTCCCTCGACCTTCATTTGCCTACTGTGTGACCTTGGGGAAGCCACTTTTCCAGACAATGCCATGGTACAATTGGGAATTTTGGACTAGACCTCTTAATGGACTCCTGAAGTGCATGCCTAGTAACTACTTATGAACTTCTTCCAAAACATGGAATCTAAAACACATTACAACCTGCCCAACCAAACTCTCAGCCACACTGCTAATCCATATCCCCATATTTCACACTTCCATAGGTTTTTCACTCCAGCAAGCATTTAGTTTCCTCCTACTGCTACTTAGTGCTAGAAGTCTAAACCTCAAGATGCCTAAAAATAGAGAACATTGATATCTGTGCAGTAACTGAGACCTGGTTCAAAGCTCAAGAGATCACCCCTGCAATACCAGGCTACAACGCATACCACACTTTTCGGCCATCAAACCAGGACCAAAACACTAAAGGTGGAGGAGTGTCCATATTCACCAAGGATATTCACATCTCCAGGCTGGTTGCTCAACACAATCCATCTGAAATTCTCCAGGTGCAACTAACAGTAGGTAAGGCTGCAAATCAAATTCTGGCTTGATACAGAACCCCCACCATGCCACACGATTCTCACTACACCTTTCTAAACATATTGGAAAATATTAAGATACAAACAAACATCCTAATACTAGGTGATTTCAACTACCCTGCCATTAACTGGGAAAACTACTCCTGTACCAACACCTTTGCTCAACATTTCTTGGAATTCATAAATTCCAACACCCTAGAGCAACGAATTCATAGTCCCACCAGGGGTACCAATATTCTAGACCTGGTCATTACCAACATGGGAGATTGATGTTCCACACCAGTGGTCACCCCCTTGTTGGTCAGATCACACCATAAACTAATCACCCTTAACATCCACATCCCACTCCCACCCACTTTAAGGAAACCTCCATAAAAAACTTCTCCAAACCCAACTTCATGCTTCTCAAGTCAGAAGTAACAAACTTCATGATACCCATGCAGATGGGAACTGGAAGTTCAACTGCTGAATCCTACACTAAGGTGCTGTACAAGCACATTTACTCATGCATGGACCGAGCCATCCTACATAGAACCAAGACGCTGTCCTCTAAAAAAAAGGAAGCCAATCTGGTGGTCCTCTGCCATAAATGAGCTGTACAACAGAAGGCAGAAACTGTTGCAGAAAAGAGGAAGAACCCAGGATTCAAAAAACTCCCTCACCAGCCTCAGTAGAAAGCGGAGATCTCTCATAAAATCTTCCAAAGCCAGTTACAAAAACAAAATTGCCAAAGATTCCAAAGACAACCACAAGGCATTCTATAGCTATGTCAAGAATATAAATAGCATTACTCAGATCTACTCTGAGCTACAACAGAATGGCACTAGATATACTGATCCCCAGGATATTGCCAATATCCTGGCAGATGGATTCTGTGCCAGCTTCACCCCCCCTATAGCACCCATCTCATTACCGAAAGAATGCCAAACTCCAGTACTGCTCTCTCCAAAGCCAAGAATACAGCATCCATGGGACCAGATGACATCCCGGGCTGTGTACTGCATGAACTATAAAATGAACTGGCACCTCACCTATGTGTAATGTTTAATCAAAGCCTCAGCTCAGGCTTCGTGCCCACAGAGGGGTGCACAGCTACAGTCATCCCAGTCTACAAGGGGGGATCCACTTTGGATCCCGGGAACTACTATCCCATCAGTCTGACGAGCCTGATCTGCAAGGCCATGGAATGTATAACCATGGAACTTATAAACAAAGACATTGGCAACCTTCCAACTCTGGACCCCACCCAATTTGGGTTCGTGAAGGGCCGATCTTGTCTCCTGAACCTGATCGACTTCTTTGAATCAGTCTCCAGAGCCGTGGACGAGGGTAAGGTGGTTCACATAGCCTACTTGGACCTCGCCAAGGCTTTTGACACTATCCCCCACTCCGGAATCCTAGATAAACTTACTAAGCTGGGCAGCAATCCCTATGTCACTCAATGGGTTGCAAACTGGCTTACTGACAGAACACACACTTTAAAAGCAGCCGACTCCAAATCCAGCCCCAAACAAGTGACAAGTAGTGTACCGCAGGGTTCTGTCCTGGGACCACTCTTGTTTGGCATCTACTTCTCTGAAGTACAGGCCAACACTAAGGGACTCTGGCTTACAAAGTTTGCAGATGACTGTAAGCTGGGAGTCATTACTGAATCTCTAAATGATGTGGATATACTACAAAAGAGTCTTACCGAAACAGATGCCTTGTGCCAGAGCCATGGGCTCAAGCTAAATGCCAAAAAATGCATAGTTGTCCCCTTTGGGAAAAAACATGTACCTGTGAACTACCACATAGGTGGCAGTACACTAAACACCGAAAGTGTGATAACAGACCTAGGGACACAGGTGGCCAGTGGTCTCACCTTTGATAATCACACAGCCACAACAGTTAGAAAATCCTTCTATGTGGCACACCTCATCACTAAGGGCTTTTCATCCAGAAAAAAGGTCATTGTCCTTCTGTACTCATCCCTCATTAAACCCATTATAGAATACAATGCCCCATTTGGTATGTACCTCACAAGACATCTGCAACAACTAGAAAGGCTGCAAAAATACCTCACAAAAAGAATCACAGGCCTAAAGCAGATGCCTTATGCTGACCATCTAAAGAAACTCTAGCTATACTCTGTCACATATCACCTACTCAGAGGCGATCTCTGCCTAACAAACAAGGCCATGTCAAACCCAGAGTTGTTGGACATGCTACACTTAAAGAAATCCCAATCCCTCAGAGCCACACGCTCCAGGGATCTTAACCTTGTCATCACGATGAATAGAACATGCTGGAGGGATAGGTTCCTGACCCAGAGACTCCCCATACTCTGAAATAGGCTGCCCATACATGTCAGGCAGAGCGCCTCAATGGCTCTCTTCAAGAGGAACCTTGACGATTGGATGGGAGATAGGAAATTCACCCCGGGATTACATCAGTAACCCTGCTAGACAGGGGTCCAGGAAAGTAAATATTTGTGGGAAGCAACAACCAGGGAATCATTATGGCTAGGCTTGTATAGACCCTAGGCTGATAGCCTAGTACCTATGAACCTATGAGCCTATACATTTTTAACTTTGAACTACTTAAAGATGGCAGCATGCATTTGTTACCTTAGACTCTCCAAAGCAAGTTGGAAAATCCATAATGCAGCAGCTACCAAATAATTATTCATTTCACTTCCCACAACTTCAAATGTAAAAGCACTCAAGATATGTTACTATTTCTAACTGCTATTTTTTATCTACAGGAAGGTACTTGGATAAATTTCTGGGGAGATCTGATTTCACACAACAAAGTTAGTTACTTCACTTCACAACTTAGATATAGTTTTTCTGCTTATACTTCATTATGTACTATATAATGTCCTCCTATATCACTGTTGCAGTATTCCTAAATATAAGGAATGCCTTGTTCTGGGCAGCCCGACACTTGGCCAGTGATATTCGATTAAAAGATCTTGTTTGCGCTGCACGTCACATTTATGTTCCCTGCACAGAACACAGGGCATAAAAGGGATGTACGGATGCAACTACCGAGAACTTCTTTTGCCGTCAGTTTGAACGTCATTGTTGCTATAAGTCTGGAGTTTTTGTTGCTGTACTGTATTTTGCAACATCAGATAAGTGCCCTGTTAGGGTTACTTATTTATTGATTTATCTAACTTTCTTGATCTTTTACTTTATTACTACCTAGCAGTTCATGTCATCCAAGAGTGGAAAATGACAGTGTGGGAGGCAGCTTGCCCCTAAGGATTGTCACTAACAGTGTCTTTTTTCTCTGGGCTCTTCCCATGACCACACCTCTTCTAGTATCTATAAGGCATTTGTGCCTAAGACATTCAGAAGTCTTTTGTCTTCTCTGTCCATTTACCTGGAAAACCAAAGGCTTAGACAGTTGGCCCAGGGTACAATGGAAGAATCCTTTAACCCTAAAATACTCCCGCTAGGTAAGAAGAAGGCCAAGAAGTCTTAGCTGGATTCTTTAGCTGTCCAGCCTCCATCAGATGTCCCTCTAGAAGCAGGTGATAGCACTGTAGGCTTGGTGTTTACATCAGATTTGTCTGCTGCGACCCCACCTGAGGCTGGACTGGAACCATGTTTTCGCACATCCTCTGAGGCTTTGCAGGTGTCTGCTCCTGACATTAGGGGGGAAACGGAGGTTGATTACCTTGGAAGGTCCTAGAGTGATTCCCCAGATATTGGTCAGGAAGGATGCCCCGGGTTCCTTTCTTGAATCTTGCCATAGGTTAGAGCTGTTGTCCCCTCTAAGAAAAGACAAAAGCTGAAGCATGTTTCTGTTCATCCTATAAACCCCCACATGGAATGGCAGGAGTTTACTTAATAAACCCCCACATGGAATGGCAGGAGTTTACTTACAGCTTGTTTTCTGCCTTATTGGCCCTGAAGCCTCCTCAAAGGGTTACAGGCCGTGCATCTCCCTGGACCTCAACCCCTTTTAAAAGGTTTAGGGAACCAGATTCTTTGGATGAGACTTCTCTGTCTGGTGAGGGGTCTTTGTCCTATTCTTCTCAGATGCCTTCATCTTTGGCTTACATTTCTGATGACAAGGAGTTTGTTAACCCTGAGTCTTCTTTCGAGAAATTGTCCTTTGGGGGCAGAATTCCTAGGGTGATGGAATTCTTTAAGTGGTATTCTTGTCAAATGTCAGATATGCAGAGGAGATATGAGTTGCTTCAGGTGGATACTCCTAACCTTCAGCAGTTTGTCCTGTGTTGGCTGTCTTGTTAGATACTTTCTTTTCTGCTTCCCAGTCTCCTGATTCTCAACCTCCTGCTCATAAGAAATCTGACAGGTTCTACAAAGTTCCTGAGAATCATCTATTTTTATTTGAATGTCCTTCTGCTGATCCTGCTGTGGTGTCAGTCTTTTCTGACAAGCCTTCTAAACCTTTGACCTCTTCTAAACTTTTGCATTTGGATAAGGATAGTAAGGCAATGGAGAGGATTGGCAAGGTTTACACTACTTCTACTTTGGCTTTTAGGGCTTTTAATTATTAGACCCACATAACCAGGTATACACTAGCCTTTTGGGTCTGCTGCTGCTGACTTGTTTAAGTCTCTTCAAAAGAAAGGCAAAATCTTGCAAGACCTTAAACATATTTTTGTGTCTCCTAGTCTTAAGTTCCAGAGGAATTATCCTTCTAGGACTGCTTTTGTTCTTAGACAACCCAGCCAGGCCTCTAACGGCCTGAAGGGTGGGAGGCACCCCCCCCATTAAAGTTTATCTAATTTATGTGGCCTTTAAGCCTTCTTTATCTGATAAGCCTGTTTTTCTTTAACAATTTGCCCCTTCTCCCACCTTTAGCACAGGACAGGCTACTTTGTCTCTTCAGCTTTCTCTTTGCCTTCCACATTGGTGTCTCATCACTTCAGACTCTTGGGTTCTTTCTATTGTCCATCAGGGTTACCTCCATGGTCTGGAAGTCTCTCCCTCCATCTTCAGGGATTCCTTAACCTCCTCTAGAGACACTTTCTCATTTTTCAGAGGTCCTAGGGCTTCTGTTGAACCAAGGGACCATTCAACCTGTCTCCCCTTTCCAAGTGGGACGGGGTTTTTATTCCAGGATGTTCCTGGCTTCTCAAAAGGAAGGCACTTGGAGACCTATTTTGGATCTTTCCCAGATGAGCATCTTTCTCAAGATACTTTCTTTTCAAATGCTTACTCTTCAAACCCCGTTCCATCTTTTATTACTGCAGGCTTTCCTTGTGTCCCTGGAAATGAAAGATGCTTACCTTCATACTCTCATTCACCCTCTTTTCAGGAAGTTTTTACATTTCTCTGTATCTTCCTCTCATTTTCAATTCTCTGCTTTGCTGTTTGGCCTCTCTATTTTCCCAAGGGTATTCACAACATGCCTAGCTCCTATGATTGCCTTCTGCAGGCTCCAAGGCATTCAGATTGTTCCTTATCTAGACAACCTGTTGTTTCTGGCACCTTCTCCCATTCGGTTGTTGCAGGATCTGCAGTTCAGCATCTAGCCTGGGGTTTACTATCAACTTCCAAAAGTCAGTCCTGACTCCCTCTCAAGATCATGTACATTTGGGCTGCAGGATTCAGATGGTGCCTATGCTGGCCTCTCTTCCACCTCTAAAGGTTTTGTCATTGACAGCCTTCTTTCAGTCTCTTTTTCCCCTGCCAGCCAGGGAATTTCTTTTGGACCTGGGATTCATGGCCTCTTCTATTCCAATGCTTCCTCTTGCCAGACTACACATGCGGAAACTTCAATGGTACCTCAAGTCAGTTTGGCTTCAGCATTGTCAACCTCTGACTTTCAGGATATCTCTCTTCCCTATCTCAGGAAGGAATTCAAGAGGTAGATTCAACAGTTAGCTCTCAACCCAGGCTGGCCCTTTCAGCCTCCTGTCCCTTCTCAAGAGCTGTTCACAGATCCGTTGGAAATGGGGTGAAAGGCATCTCTCGGTCACCTGAAAGTTCAGGGTCTTTTGCCTCCCCTTATCAACATCAAAGAGATGAGGGCTCTGATTCTGGCCCTTCAGGCTTTTTACCCCATGTTCTCTCTGGGACCCTTAAAGGTGTACACAGACAACACTACTGTGATGCGGTATATCAACAAGCAAGGGGGCACAAAATCTTACCTCCTCTGCAGGATGGCACTTCAGGCATGGAAAGCAGTTGTCAGTTATCAGTTAACGCTTCAGGCTGTGTACATTCCTTCAGAGTACAATCTTGTGACAGATGCTCTGAGCAGGTCCAAAACATGGGCTCATGAATGGATGCTTCACACAGACATGTTTCTGGACATTGGCCATTAATGGGGTATTCCTCAAGTAGATCTTTGTGCCTTTCCTCTGAACAGACTGCCTCCTCTCTTCTGTTGCAGAGTGCCATGCCATCTGGCATGGAAGATGGAAGCAGAAACACCAAAAACCATCACATGGAAGATGGAAGCCCTATCATTTCCATGAAAGGGACATTTCTTTATGCTTTCCCTTCTCTTCCTCTACTTCCATGAGGCCTACAAAAGATTCAGCTGGACTCCCCAAAAACTTGCTAGTAACTCCCTTCTGGCCGTGACAGCACTGGTTCCCCCTCTTAATGCATCTGGCCAGGAGAAGTCATTACACATTACCTCACAGGATGGATCTCTTCACACAGGACAAGGGATCTCTCATCCATCCCCACTTGTTCACTTTGTAACTGACATTGTGGGTGATAGGACTTTGATCCCTTTCCAGCACACCTTTTCTGAGGATGTGCTCTGGGCTATGCAGAAGGCAAGGAAACCCTCAACCAGAAAATCTTATATATCCAGATGGAAGAGATTTTTGGTCTAGTGTCATGCTCATAACTAGGACCCTTTTCAGAGGGAGTCCCTTTGGTCCTCTCTTATTTGTTTAAGTTGCTCCAATCTGGTTTGGCCTATTCTTCTGTGAAGGCCCATTTGTCAGACATTTCTGCTTGTCTGCCCTTAACATGTCCTTTGAATTCTTGTTTTGAGGTCAAACAATTTCTTAAAGTCATCCTGCATATTTTTGTCCTCCAAGAAAGTCTATTCCTCCTCCATGCGACTTTTAATTTTGTTTTGGTGAAATTGACAAAGACTTCCTTTGAGCCTGTAGACTCTGCCTCTTTGCGACATTGTACCTGGAAGACTGTTTTGTTGCTGGCTCTTACTCCTGCTCAGAGGGTTTCTGAGCTTCAGGCCCTTATGGCCATTCCTTCTTTTTTTGTTTTTTCACAGGGACAGGGTGACCCTTTGTACTAATCCTTCTTTTATGCCCAAGGTGGTAAATGAGTTGTCCTTAAATCAGTCAGTACAACTCCCTTCCTTTTCCCCTTCTCCTCAGTCTGCTACTGAGAGGGCCCTGCATACCTTGGATTTGCACAGACCGCTCAGGTACTATTTGGAAAAAAAAATAGGATTATTTGCAAGTCTGATCAGCTTTGTTTTCCCTTTCATCCCAGATCTTTGGATATGGCTGCTACTAAACAAACCATCTCCTCCTGGATTGCTAAGGCCATTTCTTTTTGTTATTCGTTTCATGGCAAGTCTCTGTCTGCTTCTGTTGGAGCTCATTCTACTCGGGCTGTTTCATCTTCTGGTACCTTCTTCAAGGGATTGGACACCACTTCCTTCATTGAGGCTGCTACTTGGTCTGCAGTGCATACCTTTACTAGGCATTATACGTTGGATTTGTTTTTTAGGCCAGAGCAGGTTTTGCTGAAACCATTTTATGTGGTTTTGTTGAGGGATGATCTCAGCCTTCCAACTCCCATTCTGTTTCTTGAGCTTTTTTCCACTCCCTTATATTTAGAAATATTGCAACAGTGATATAGAAGGACACAGTACAGTTGTGTAAAATCTTACCATAACAGTAGATGCTCTTCTCTTTACTTTTGCAGTATTCACTCCCTCCCTTCCACCAACTCCCTCTCGTTTCTTCTGTATTTTTTCCTTCTGGTTGTACATGGACTCCTTTGTCCTATGATGCTTGTTCTCTACTGGAGCAAGTCAGTTCTGGGTATTTGAGTCTGCATGTCCCTTTTACACCCTACATTCTATACAGGGGCAATAAATGTGACGTACTTCGCAAACAAGATATTTTAATCTAACGTACACTGGCCTATCATCGGGCTGCCTGGGAAGAGACATCCCTTATATTTACGAATACTGTAACAGAGATATAGAAGGACGTCTACTGTTATGGTAAGATTTTACACAGCTGTACTTTTCTCTTAGTTTATGATGTTACATGAATAAGCAGCAGAAATCCTGTTTCCTTTTCAAGGTCCTACACCCCTGCTGCAGTATAACATCAGTACATGTCAAATTCTGTATTGACAAATGCCTCTTATAGCCTGCCATTCACGATGAATATAAAACACAGCATATTGGGAATTACTTCTACTACTGTTTTATTATTCAGTGGTATCACCTTTAGGAAGTTACCAAAAATAGTAGTAAACTCAAGTCACATGTTAAAACCACTTCTTGTCGGGAACATATATTCCTAATCTGACAATTTAAATAAGTTCACTCACGACCACCGCTTTCACACTTCCCACCAGGCTGCAATGGATTTCCAACATATCCTGTAAGACATCTGTAAAAAAAAAATAATTTCAGTGAAACAAGTTGTTTAAAATTAAACAAAATGTTATTTTATAAATATGTGACATTTAACAATCAAGACAAAGACAAAAATGAGAATAACATTTTAAGCATTATCCAATGTGTAACATAACAGCTATAACACACAAGCAAGTACAATAAATAATACTTCAATTGATGTTCAATTCTGATGTTGTCAGTTAGTGGCTGATTAGCTGGTATATGTTCTAGGCACAAACAGGTCAAAAACTCAAATCAGCCTGGTGGCCATCACACTAAATCTATTTTTATTTCTGCTTCTCCTGTGATCCCCCCTCAAATTTCATATGTACCATGACATAGCTATGTATTATGTTTTAAAATCAATCAAGTAGTCATTTAAATAAAGTAAATGGCATCCTTATAGGTTCATAGGTATTTATTAGGCTAACTACCACAGGGTCCTTTTTACGCCTAGCCATGTATCCCAAATCTTTGACAAGTTCTGATACCCTTGCTAAGTGTAAGCAGGGGCTTGGGATATTAAACACTTACAAGCAGGGGCCTGGGAGATGAGACATTTACTGTCTGTGTCCATTAGAGGCATAGGTGCCAAACCAGGGATACATTTACTGTTCCCCACCCAATTCTCCAGGTTACACTTGAATTGGGTTAGGGAGGAACTCTGCTTTACATAGATGGGGAGCCTGTTCCAGAGACAGGGTAGCCTCTGGGATATATATACCTATCTCTATAGCAGGTCCTATTTATATCACAGGCAAGGTTTAAGTCTTTAGAAAGGGTAATTCTAGTACTGTTTATTTTGTGGCTATGTAGGAGGTCAATTAGGGTGGGGTCTGACAACGCCTTGTATGCCAGGCATACAGTAGATCTCTCCTCAACAGCCTGTAGGAGACAGAATACAGGGATAGGGCCTTGAGGTGGTCCATACAGGACATGTTACTTACGCCTTGCATTCTTTTGTGAGGAACCTCTGTGAATGTTCCAATTATTGGAATGCCCTGGTTAGGTACATAGCAAAGGGAGCATTGTATTCAGTGATGGGTATCATGAATGTTGAATAAAGTGAAACAATGCCTTCCTTGGACCTAGGTACCACACCTTTGCTTATACGTGGCACGCATACACTGAATTCCTCACTACGGCAGACACATGTTGGTCAAAGAATAGATTACTGCCTATGTGTGTCCCCATTTTCCTGACTACTGGGTCAAGTCTTAGAGGTGTATTGTCAATACTATAGTTACCAGGGGTGGATGACTTCCTGAAGGACACTATTATGTATTTCTTGGCATTTAGTTTTTGTCCATGGCTCTGACACCAGTTATTTGTCTGTGTCAACCCTTCCTGGAAAACCTTTCTGTTGGTGGGGGAGTCTATGACTGCTGCTAATTTGCAATCATCTGCAAGTTTAGTCAGCCAGAGGCCACTGAGATTGGCCTTGACTTCAGAAAAGTAAATGCCAAAAAGCAGCAGTCCAAGGACTGATCCCTGAGGGACTCCAGTTATGACTGGCCTCTTTGTAGAGGTGGATTTTCAAATTCTAACTTCCTGGGTCCTATCTGTGAGCCAGCTGGCTATCCACCAGCTGACATAAGGGTTTATACCTAACCTCTTCAGTTTGTCAACAATGCCCAAGTTCGGTATTGTGTCAAATGCCTTGGCCATGTCAAGGTAGGTAGTGTGAAGCATTTTACCCTCATCCATTGCTTTGGTCACCTTCTCAAAGAAGTCCATCAGGTTGGGAAGGCATGCCCTGCCCCTGAAGAAACTAAAATGGGTTGGTTCCAGTGTCTGGAGGTTTCCTATGTCATTACTAATCATTCCCATGATAATTCTTTCCATGGCTTTCTGCATGAGACTAGTGAGACTTATGCATCTGTACTTTCCAGGGTCTGTAGATTACCCACCTTTGTGCATAGAGATGACTGTTACTGCTTTCCATTTGTGAGGCATGACTGCTTGGATTTCTTTTCATTGATTGTGTACACTAGGGAGGTTAGTAGGGTATTTACAAAGGCCAGGTGCTTGAGCAGCTTTTCCTGGATGTCTGCCTGAATAAGGTAGTCGTCTAAGTATGGGTAAATTTGAATATTTCTTTGTATGCAAAAGGCAATGGCTGCAGCCAGACATTTTGTGAAAATGCTGGGAGCAGTAAATAAGCCAAAGGGCAGCTCAGAGAACTGAAAGTGTTGAGATCCTGCCCTGAAGCGAAAATATTTCCTGCACGATTCCCTGATAGGAATGTGGAGGTAGGCCTCTTTTAGATCTAGGATGGTTAGTCAAGCATTCTTGGAAAGCATGGGTAGCAGTTGCTGGAGGGTGAGCATTTTGAATTTTGGGATCATCAGGAAAGTGTTTAGAATGGATAGATTGAGGATGGGGTGCCAGGTGCCCTCTTTTCTGGGGACCAGAAAAGGTCTTGAGTAGAAGCCTTGGCCTATCTGTACTGCAGGAACGTGTTCTACTGCCCTCATAGAGAGCAGGGAATGTATTTGCTTTTGAGACTCTGCCCACTGATTTGGTGGTAGACCTGGAAACCCTTTTGGGGTTGGAGGGGTGTGGAAGGAGAATTTGTAACCCTGAGACACAATGTTCAGAACCCATTGGTCCTTGGTAATGGTGACCCAGGTGCTTGAGTGAAAGGAGAGTTTTCCTCCTAGGGGTAAGTGAAAGTGGGCAGAGGGGAGGTCGGGAGGAGGTGAGTCACTGTGAGTTCTTATCATAAGGGGGTGGCTTAGAACTCCCTGGTTTTGAAGTGGAGGTAGTCCACTGCTTAGATCTCTGCATTCCCTGGGGCTGCTATCTGGGGGGGGGGGTCTGCTTCCAAGGGGCCTAGGCTGGGCCTGTTTACTCAGAGCAGGAAAGGACCAGTGCTTGGAGGGGCAATGCCTGCTGAATCTAGGGGGCTGGACCTGTAAGAAATCTTTAACTGTTTGCATAGATTTTGCTTTTTCTTCCATCTTTTTTAAGACCCAAATGTGATGACTGCAACAGTGAAACACGAAGAACATCTGTGTATTGAGTCTGAGGTTGTGGACATAGCTAATGAATGCCTTGTGGTTGTCCTTGGCCTGGAAGTCCAACTTTACCTCATATTTGGCTTTGGTAGACTTTATTTGTCCTTTGAGATTGTTTGTTTAGTTTGGTGAGAGTGGTTTTATACTGCTGGGTGCTGCACCTCCTAATTTTTGCCATGATTTTTCTTCCTTCTGTTATACAGCCCATTGATTTTGTGATTTCACCAAAGTGGCTTGTTTTTTGAGTTAGTTCTGTACTCCTTCCTGGTAATGGCTCTCTAGTCGTCGCTTGATACTTAATCCTAAAAAAACAAAAATGTTGTTGTTTCCACCGACTAAAAGGTCTAGCTCCATCAACTTTACGATCCAAGCTAAGGATGGGACCATAATTTCTCCGGACCTTTCGACAAAATTATTAGGGGTAACCATAGACAACAATCTAAAATTTGATATACATGTAAACCAAATGATTAAAACCATTAATAAGAAGCTAGGCTCGTTATACAGAATAAATAGCTTCTTGACCCCCCAAGCCAAAATTGCCATTGCCCAAACTCACCTTCTCTCCACACTCTTGTACTCGTCCCCCTTACTTCACAACATAAGTAAAACTGTCATGAACAAGCTCTCCAATTGCTACAATCATATCACTAGGTTTGTCACTGGGTCACCATATAGGACCCATCATTGTACCAATTTAGCCAAGCTCAATTGGACTGAGCTACCGAACCTAATTTCTTACAACCTACTAGTCCTTACCCACAAAATTATATACAACCCGACTATACTCCTTCACTCAAAAAGCTGGTTGCCCTTTGTAATAACCCACGACCTTTAAGGTCATCCAACCGTCTCCTCATCCAGACATGCAAATCTAACAACTCAGCTGGTGACTCCCTTCTCAACAACTCTGCAGGGAAAACATGGAACAAACTTCCCCCTGATATCACCTCTCTCTCCACTTTAAGTCAATTCAAAACTAAACTAAAAACACACCTGGGTTCAATACGTACTTGCCATTGTCTAAACCCGGGCTAGTTAACTCTCTGTTTGACATAGTTCCCAAGCACCTGGCTAATATCCTACAAATTCCTTATTATGCTAATCTTTCTTACATCTGGTACAAATCTGATGGAATAACTTATTTTGTTCTAGTTTAATTTGTATTTTTACTCTGTGCTTTTAAAGTTTTTGTCATGTTGGAGCTTTTCTCCCCGGGCCTCCGCTGAAAATGGGCATGTACCCAGTCGGATCTTCCCAGTTAACAAATGTAAAATAAAATAAAATAAATAAATTACAGATGCCTCTATGCATCTATTAACATGCTTGTATAGGGTTTCTCTGAACAATTCTGCATAGTCAGTAGTGTTCTCAGGGTTTATGGGGGCTTGAAATTTTGCCAGGTTAACATTTAATAGTAGGAAGTTCACCTTGGAGTAGTTCCTGAATATTCCAGGGTTAGCTGAGGTTCCAGGTTTTACTTTTTTACTTCAAAGGAGACCATTTATTGGTCTGAACATACCAGAGAATACATTACACTAGAGGGTGTGCAGCACCCTCTCATATTAGTCAGGACCAGAACCAGTATGTTTGCACCCATAGTTGGTATACTGATGGGAGTATGTGTTTACAAAAATCCAGGAATATCTGTGCATGTACATTTGGTGTCATATATGATTCCCAGTTAACAGTGGGGTAATTAAAGTCGCCCATGAATGTGGCTTTGGATTGGATGGTGAGTGTTTCCTATAAGTTTAAATACATTGTATGAGTTTCCTGGTTCACAGAAGGGGACCTATAGCGTGCAGGGAAGTGTTACTGAATTTTGCCTGTAGTGATTTGAATGTAGAGAAGCTCAAGTACATTGTACTGTTTGACCAGCCTTGAGGTATATTTATTTCTGATGCAAATCAAAACACCTTCAACTTTAGTCCCTGTCTGTGTAGCAGATGGTCTGAATGTGTAGAAAGGAATTATAACCTTGCATTGTTGGTGTCCTCTCTGCGGCTTTAAATCATGTCTCAGTAACTACACAGATGTCAGCATTATCTAGGGTGAAGAGATCTTCTAAGTAGAGGTTTTTCTTTAGACTCCTAGCACTGGGCAATAACACTTTTAGATTTTCTTGGTTTTGATTTATGTCGAAAGTACTTACAGTTTGGCATTGCCTAAAAATGCCACTGGGGGGGGGGGGCAATTACCTATTTATTTATTTATTGACATTTGTTGACCTGGAAAATTCCACTGGGCCCAACAACCCATTTTAAGTGGAGGCCCAGGGAGAAAAGCTCCATACAATCACAAAAAGTTTTACATAACATTAGCTTTGAAAGTCAAGAAAGTTTTTACATAATACAAATTGACGTAGGTATACAAGACAAATACATATTATAGAGGTATACAATACAAGAAAATAAACCCATGTGTTAAATTTTTAGTAATTTTGTTTGTATATTCTCATAAGTAAGAATACTGTTTAATCAATTCTGTTTACTCAACCAGAGACAGTGGCGGATCCAGGAATTTGCAGAAGGGGGGGGCGCAGTCTGGATAGTTGACTACCGGGGTGGAAGCAAGAAAGTGGGACACTTGGTTTGGTAGTTGTGACACTCGGGACTGCACTATTTCGAAGAAGCACCCAAACAATCTACCAATGAAAATGCGTGTCTAAGCGTTGCTAACACTGCAAACCCGACCCAGTGCTGGTGTTTGGGTTAGGGATTTCATTACAATCCCCTGCCCATTTAAATAGGAGGAATGGGCCTGGCCACACATGCTTGGTAGTCATGACGCGCCTGCGAATGTACTGTGCTGTATTCTAATACTGTGCGTTATTTCTGAGGTCGTTCATCATGCAGTTTTCGATTGGTAAATATTAACACAGTTAATATAATGGCATTTACCAATCGAAAACTGTGTCCTTAAGTTAACTGTTAAGCATACATGTTTACACATAGATACAAAAGGTTAAAACAAAACAGTGACATTTGCATTTCCAGTTTTAGTGCTTTAAAGCAAAGACAGCTGATGTAAAGAAACTGGAGGTAAGTATCTGCGGGCTGCATGGAGCTTGGATTATGCAGCAGTTTTTGGAAAGGCTGGACGGAGAAGTTCAATTTACCAGAGGAAAGATTTTTGAATGACAGCTATTACGAGCCGCAGCTTGGATGGGAGCAGGTGTTTATTACGGCAAATTTATAATGACCCAAGTCTGTTATACTCACAAATAGTTGCAGACAGTAGGTCTTTAGTTTAGGGGTTTAAAAATAAAACCATCGCTCTTTCGGTTCCCCAGAGTGAGATGACCGTCTGACATCCTTTGGTGAGAGATCATTTGCCATCTTCATGTTTTATACCTGACAAGGGTGGTTGTTCATTGAGAAGTAGCTGATACCTTATCTGCTTGCGTTGGAAAATAATCCGAAATATGCATATTATATACACACACTATTTATATGCTTCCCTTTGTAATGTCGGCTTAGTCAGTATAAAACTTAGTTTTATTGGATTTGTCATCATTTTTGTTACAGTAAGATAATTGTTCTTTGCATGCGATGATGTTTACTAGAAATAGAGTGCACTGTGGTTTATTGTTTGTTTATGTATACTTAGATAACTGGACTTACTTGAAGGGGGGCTATGCTGTAACGTGCTCTATGAAAATCTGCTCTTGTGGCAATATTCCAACTTATTCCTGGGGCTAAATTCAGACCCTCCTGCTGACCCCTGGATGAGGACTGAGAACATCTTAATGTCTGCCATTATTTTTATCTGGAAAGTAAGATAAAATATTTTCACAGTGTCTTCTATGGGTTGTAGGACTGAAATGGTGACACTTGTGGGAGTTATTAATATTTTGCTCCTTCCTGAGACAGTAAAGGTAATGTTAGTGTATAGGCTTGTGCTCTGAATTATCATAAAGATACTCAGTGTGCTTGCTAGGTATAGAAATGCAAAACTTCACTGACGAATTGAAATGATTATGACCTGAATTATGTGAGTGGATTAATGAGGAGGGCAAGTGTACTTTGGTTTCCTGAACATTACATGGTAACATGAGTTGGAACTGACATGCAATGATCTCTAAATCATAGAATCTTCTAAGCTTTACTTCAGAACTCTGATTTGTGGCAAGCATAACCTCAACTACAGAAGCCATCTCTATGAATCTTCATTATTAAATCGTTGTCACACACCCCTTTTCCTATGGTTAAGATTCCTTTTTAGTTGTTGATGTGCAACAGACTTCAGGCCCCATTTTATGTACTTCACAAAACAATAACATACTTACCATTAAATTTACAAAGGAGTGCAAGATTCTCCATATGAACTTAGGAAAATCATTCACTAAATTTTACTACCTGAAATATGGGTGCCCACAGAATATTCTGACATCCTATCCATCTCTGAAACCTGGCTAAACTAGGAAGAAGGGAAGGCCATCACTACCTCCTTCATAAGCTAACACTCCAGATCAAGAAGTGGAGACTGTGCCCTACTTCTTCTTATTAAAAGGGAAAACGTGTTTGTGTGTCACCTGCCTTGTTGCTAATCTGTCATTTAATGTATACAACTGTAAATGAGTTATTTCATCAGTACTCCTTGGTGTTCCTGCAAGGTAAATTTTATGTACAGCTTGTATGTCTCCCTCTGACTCTTTGTATGCAGTCTTAGAAGTTTAAAAGCCCTAGTCATGTAGGAATACCTTCATCCTTATAGGTTCATAGGTTCATCCTTTTTGTTGATCTAAATTGGTTTGATGGTTGCAAGCAACATGCCTGTGCCCTGCTTTCAGACTGGGATCTAATGCAGCCAGTAGCCCAATTTATTCTCATCTTACTCGACCGCTGGGAAACCAATATCCATTAGCTATTTTGTGGATATGAATACTAGATAATAGATCGCTTGTTAAATGTTGTTGTACATGTCAAATTCGTTCATTCTTTGCGTAAATTACGCTATAATAATATGTAGTGCGTAAACAGTTGTAGACACTTGTATAAGTAGCTATTTACACATTATTAGTGTTTTACTATTACACAAACAAATTCTTTGAAAGAATGAACGAATTTGACATGAACAACATTTAACAAGCGATCTATTATCATGAGGCTCTCAGAGCTTTATGGAGCTGGAGAACAGCCTAACAAATCTTGGTCTTCCTTTAGTTTATTCCACTTGCATTGAGGGTACGTCACCTACATTTCGATACTGGTTTGGGACTAAGTACTAAGTACAGTCTATATAGTATTATAGTGTATGCA
Source organism: Protopterus annectens (assembly GCF_019279795.1). NCBI lineage: Eukaryota > Metazoa > Chordata > Ceratodontiformes > Protopteridae > Protopterus > Protopterus annectens. The sequence continues at coordinate 1,796,261,107 of NC_056729.1, read as the reverse complement.
AGAATATTTAACAAATTAATTAAGTAGAGTAATAAGTGCAAATACAAGCGATGTGTGATGTCTGTCTCTAAAATCTTCTTTAATAAGGTGATGGTTGAGCCATCACCTTATTAAAGAAGATTTTACAGACATCATGCATCGCTTGTAGAAGAATCATTCAATGGGTTTCAGAAATTCTGTTTATACAGCCATAATGCTGCGTCATGCCGTGTTATAGTTCTGTTCACACTACAGTGTTGCAGCCAAAATACAAGCTGTTTAAATCCACTGTAAAACTTGTACAGCTTGGAATAGAAGCCAATTATAAAGGCGAAGCACGAACACACACAACTGATTCACCTAAACTAACAACTTTGCTTGCTGGTAACAGCTAGAGAAACTCATTCCCAAAGAATTTGTGTAGATATGGGCGTCGCAAATGATCGTCATGTGATTGACAGTCTTGGACTGGGAAGGACTTACCAGGGACCGTTGCTGCCTGCCTTTCACACAACATTAGATGTATGTGCGCACAAGGAATTGCAGCGCTCTTAGCAGACATACTCCTGACAAGGAGGTTTGCCTTTGTATGGATTCTCCATATTAATTGCTTCATGCACTGTGATGTTGCACTGACAAATACAAAAAACAAACAAGTAAATCAGTAACTGAGTTGTTTAATTTGTATGTTTTTGAGAGAGTGGGGGATTAATATTGTCTGTTTATTTTGCTGCTGACATTCAGAATTTCTGACATCAGAAAGGTAAAGATTTTTCACTGCCATTACTTAGCTTAACTTTCAACCTTCCACCCCCAAAAGTGGAGCACTGAGCTTACTGCTTTGATGACACATGACTTGACCTAAGATGTCATTCTTAGAAACTTTCAAAGACTTCATTGAATCAAGGCAACACGCAAGAGCATGTGGGGAAAAACTAGTGCAGATCATGGCGCCATTTTTTAACTTGCAGTCTTAGACTCTACAATGGCGCCATGATGCTATGATTCTCCATGTTACTGAGAACCCAATTTTTAAAGAATTACTACACACATGGTGCGGAAATATCAGCTAGCAGCTACATACATATTTGTATACCAGAGCACAGTATGAAACTCCAACGTAAAACATGGGGCAGCAATTAAAACTGTGTACATCCGGCAGTATTTTCATCAAACAGTATTCCACAGCGATTAATGGTCACCAGTGGTGGATTCATAGTGTTTCCATAAATACTAACACAGGCAAGCCCAGAGTTAAATATTTAAGCTTTCCCAAGTAGTAATGTCTAGGTTGCTGTTCTTGAAGTTGTGTTTATGAATAGGTGATTTGATCATTCTGTAGGCAGGTAGCTTAAGTTAAGTTTGTGTGGCTGAGAATCAGTAAGAAATGCAAATTTACAAATGTTATTTCAGTAATTTGTAGTCTATGTGTATTACAGGCAGAGGAAGAAGAAAGCATGGATCAACCATACTCCGACTTATAGAGTAGTACAGTTTTTGGCTTAGTAAGGATATTCTAGCAGCTAGCATATCTAAGCTATTGGGAAGAGCAGGTGTGAGATTTTGTAGCAGAGTTTTAGCTGGGATAAAACTCTAATGATCGGTGTGGTTAGATAAAGTGAAAGAGGGATCAATGGTGACATCAGTGACAAAAAGGATGATGTCATCTTTGTTGTCTGTAATGAACTGAAATATGTGAGATATATGGGGTGAGGAGAAGAGCATACCATTGTTTTTGCTGTGGTCAAAAAACACCACTGTTATGTAAAAGCACCATTTAAATGTAAACTTAGGCACTAAACACACCATAAACAAATAAAAAACATTTCCGGAATACTTTATTTAAAGTTTAAATAGTTTAAATTAAACTACCTGACCATTATTTAATATTTAAAATTTAAATATTGAAAACTGGCTCTTTGGTACAAAAATAAAAAAAGTACCTCTCACAGACTTGCTGAACGGAGTAACTAGCTTGTTGGCCTTCTAGTCACTGCTGACTCACTACTGCAACTACTTCGAAGTTTTCACCAAAACGCGCCTAAGGTAACTACAACAGAGAATTATTTGGAGGAGCAACTGAGGAGATTATAAATCACCTGACTCTGCAACCTCCAATCGCTTCTCCAATGTATTTGAGTTAGGCGCGACTTTTTAACAGCATTTTTTGGTTCAGGAACCCGAACTGAAAAAAATGTACTACGGTACTGTCCATGTTTTTTTTTTTTTTTTTAAATTGTCATGGAGAGATATCTCTGATCTGATCATTTCGTACTAGGACTCCATACATCCATTTGAGTGTCATGTCAGTTCCAAAAAAAAAAAAACGTAACTTGAACGAACAGCATTGGGTAAAGTTCTAAATGGACAATGGACTAAAGGAGGTGGCGCGTGCCCTTGTGCCCATGCCTAAATCCACCACTGACAGAAATAAAGAAAGCAAGAGAGATTGGATACGAAGATAGATGGTGTAAATTACAACTACATTAAGTTAGTAAAAGTATTTGTAGTGTACAGTGGCCAAAGCATTTAAGGTGGTTTAATCATATGACTACAAGAACAGACAAGGGTATTGCGATAGTGTTCTTTTAGTGCAAATTTAAATGTTTTTAAAGAGTCTAGTTGAGGAAGAGAGAGAGGGAGGACATTCCAAAGGTTGGCATTGGCATGGGAATAGAGACATTGTCCAGCTCTTTTGTTGGGTTTAGTTATGGTTAAGAGTTATTTGTTAGAGGACCTAAGATGCCAAGTAGGGGTGTGTGTTTGTGTTATAGTCTGAAGGAATGGACAGACATTTGGATTATTTAGTAGTTTGTGGGCGAGAGTAAGTTGGGAGTAATGTAGGTAATGAGGGAACTAAACCAGTTTAGAGATTTAATGGCCAGGCAATGATGTGTGCGAGTTGGCATGTTGGAGACAAACTTAGCTATTTTATAGTAGCACAACTACAGTTTGTTCAGGAGAGAAGTGTGTAGGTTAGTGAAAATGGGGCAACCGTAGAGGAGGGAGGGTAGAAATGGACTATTAGCTAGTTTCAACTTGGTAGACTTGTCCAAATATAGATTATGCCTATAGAGTTTGCCAAGTTTAAAATGGGTCTTTTTGATTTGGCTGGGTATATGATTCTCAAAGGATAGTTTGTCATCAATTGTGATACCAAGTACTATGGCTGTTTTTACAATTTCAATTTCTGTATTATTTTGAGAGAATATTTTAAAGTCTAGAGTTAGAGGTTTAGCTGTGAACAGTAAAAGTTTTGATTTTTGGGGATTAAGTAGCAGTTGAGCTTTGTTAACCAGGATTTGATGGAAGTAAATGCATTTTGTGTTAACTTTAGGAGATCTGAGGTGTTGTTAGAGGATGTAATTATTGTTGAATTGTCCGCATATTAAATGAGTGTACTTTGCAGGGATGATTTATGGAGATTATTAATAAATATGTTAAAAAGCAAGGGCCCAAGAATAGACCCTTGGGGAACACCTGTGTTGTTGAGTAGGTAATTGGATTGCTTACTTTGCCATCTAACAGATTGTTTTCTGTTAAGTAGATAGTTATGGAACCAGGTTAGAGTGTGTGTGGAGCAGTTTACAGTCTCAAGTTGTAAAAGTGGTTTTGAGTGGGACACTGTATCAAAAGCTTTTGATAGGTCTAGTAGGATCACTGATGTTAGTAGGCCTGCATCAAGAGCTTTGTATACAGTGTTGGTAAATGACAGTAAGGCTGTTATTGTGCTGTGTGATGGCCGAAAACCATGTTGGATGGGTTATGAGTAGGTTATTGTCTGTGAGATGTTTTAGCAATTGAGAATGAATACACTTTTCTGGAATTTTAGATAGAGTTGAATGTATGGAGATGGGCCGGTAGTTAGACAAACCACTGGTGTTACCGTCTTTGTGAAGGGGAGTAAGAATTGAGTTTTTCTAAAGCTGTGGAACATATGATTCAGAGATTGATCGGTAAATGAGAATGCTAACTAGAAGAGCTATAGAATCTGCTGCGAGTTTAAGTATTCAGCTGGGAGGCCATCGGAAGAGGGGGAGCATGGTTTAAGTTTTGAGAGCAGTTTACGAACTAGAGAGGTGGGTACTGGTTGTAATGTAAATAGAGGAGTGGATGGGTTTTTTATGTGGGCGGAGTGGTTAGAGAGTGTACTGTCATTTATGTTGCCAATTATACTTTTGTTAGTTTGTAGAGAGAAATCATTAACAAGTTTTTGGATAGTATCAATAAAATGAGAATTGAAGGCTTGGGCAATTTCTTGAGGGTCTTTGTCAGGAGATGGGGAGGGGTTGTGTTTAGTACCAGGATTTAGGAGAGAAGAAACAAAGTTCCAGAACAATTTAGGATTATTTGGTTGGGTGGTGAGTTTAGTGGAGAAATAGCTTTTTTTATCATTGATGACTTGCTTTCTGGCATTGTTACAGAGTTGTTTATATCCAAGTTCAAGTTATGGGGTTCTATTCCTATGTCATTCCTTCCAGAATTTATCCCTAGAGGTAACTAACTGTTTAGTTTAGTTAGCCATGGGACATGGTTAGGCTTTACTCTTTTGGTACGTGTGGGGGCAAGACTGTCTAGAACATCTAAAAAGACTTTATTGAAGTAGCTGACTGCTTCATTCAGTGGGAGAAATTTGATAGGGGACCATTTGTGGGTTTTTAGAGACTCTAAGAATAGTTGTTCATTGAAATGGGTAAGATTCCTAGTTGTTCTTAGACAATGCACTTTGTCTATTTGAAGTTGGATTCTATGGGTATAGGCAGGAAGATGGCCACTAAAGGTATTAGGTAAGGGTCCCTGCTTTGGTGAATTTCTGAGGGTGTGAGACGAGTATCCAGTCTAGGGTTGATTCTATTTGTTTTTTTACCTTACAGGTGAGGTTAGAGATGGGTTGAGTAAAACCTGTGCAAGTTAATACTATTTACCGGGGAGTCAGAGATGAGAGTTTGCCAGTTTATATTTGTGTCACCAAGAATGATGGTTTCATTTGATATATTCAGGGTGGTCCAGGATAGTAGATCTTCCAGAGTAGGTATGTTTTGACCTTAAGGAATACAGAGTGCAGCAATACATAATTGTTTTCTGTTGTTGATGTGAAGGTTAACTAGCAATAACTCCATACTTCCAAATGTTGGTATAGGTTTATCATATGGTGTAACAGCTAAAGTGTCACAGTAGATTAATGCGACACCTCCACCTTTTTTATGTAGCTGGCCATTTCTATGTACATTATATCCTGGAGGGATTATTTCAGTGTTAGGAATAAGTAGTTTTAGCCAGGTCTCTGTAAGTGCTACAATATCTGGAGAGTAGTGAGAGAGCCAGGCATGGAATTTGGTGGTTTTGTTACAGATACTACGTACGTTAATTGTAGTGAAGCAGAGGTTCTTGGAACTAGAAAAAAGGTTTTGAGCAGAATGGTTGATTGGTCCAGGGTTGGAGTGAATGTCGCCACGTAGAGAGAGGGCCTGGTAGTGGCATAAAATTATGGAGGGATGTTGAGTAATGAAGAGAGGCCTATGGTGGGGATTGCAAATTAATTTTAGTTTGATTATGATGAAAAAAGGATCCAATCTTTGTAAGGTGCCAAGTATGGAAGTTGAATAAAGAGGGTGGGATGTCAGATAAACTGTTGGTAATAGTGTGGGGTGCAATGGGTGATGTGGAAAATGTTGAAGTTGGGAAGTGGAATATAGTATGCTAATATTCAAAAGTCTAGAAGGAAGAGTGACTATCTACTTCCATGCTGACAAATATTGCACATCTTTAAAATAACAACAGAAACTAAGCCAATTATTAGTCAGTCATCTTCTGTTCATATTGTGGAATCATCCTTGGAGAAGGTAAAATGCTGCTCAATTCTAGGCTCCTACCATCCAGGAACACATATTCCAAGACCTCCCTGATGTCTGTCTTCATATAGGCTAGGGAGGTACGTCTCAGGTCATTTAGACCCACATGGACTATGACTGAATCACACTGGTACTTGTGGTTCAATGACCTAAGTGCGTGCTTAATGTGGTAGATCCTGACCCCTGAAAAGCAACAGACTGTCACTTTCACCTTTCTCAGTCTGGTGAGAGGGACATCACTGTGTCAATTAAATATTAAGCAGCACTTGATCAGTGTATTCTGATGTAATATCCCACAGCAGCTGATGACAGTGTGGCACATTTTAATATGCTATAAACCAGAAAAAAGTGCACTCACCACTTTGGATACAAGCTCTGGCAAGTCAATATATACAGTAAGATTAAGACTTAAAATGCATCCTATGATCTTGGATTTGCATACACATTTATGACACATAAGGAGCACCGGTCTATATTATATCCTCGAACGCTTAAAAAAGCAAACGCTGATTGATCGAACTTATTTTCGTGAAACTGCAAAATATCGAAGCAGCAGAAACTCGAATTTTTTCCTAGGGAAAGAATTTGGTTGTCCGTATCTGTTGCTTCGGTATTTTCAGTGCTATGCTGGAAAGTTACCGGTCAGATTCAGGTAAGTGTACAATTGTGTGGATGTGAGTGTTAGGGTGATTTAGGTGAGTTAGGGTTAGGGCTCGGGTTAGGTGCGTGCGCGATTGAGTGGACATGAGGGTTAGGGTGGATTTAAGTGAGTTAGGGTTAGGAAGCGGATGAGGTGAGTGTGCGATAGTGACGGACCTTAGGGTTAGGGTTTGGGTTAAGGTAAGTGGGTAGTTAGTGGTGTGTGCATAGTTTAGTGTAGGGTTAGGTATCAGATTTTAGGTGTATGTGTGTGGATTTCTGCTTGTTTGGTGTGCTTGTGTTGTGTGTATGTGTTTTGGATCAGCAATTTTTTTCCCTGGGAAAAAAAATCACTGATCTGACAGTTTGAGATTGTAAGCTTTTGCTTAAATTAGGTTGATCAATCAGCGTTCACTTTTTTAAGCGTTCGATGATATAATATAGACCCAGGAGCACTTGACCCAGCAAGTCTGTCCATATCTGTGCCTTCTGAACAAACTGCAGAACTTATTTAACCAAAGCATTACTACCTTTGTCTTCCACCCAGGATTAATTACTGCCTTCCATCTGTCACACACAGTCTCAAATTCTGGCACTGTGTGATGCTACTAACTTGCTGAGAGATCTACTTCAATTTCTCAGTGTTTTTTCTTCAGAATTTCTATTATTCTCTGAGCCTTTCACCTTGCAATTTTTAGACTGTCTTGATTTTTCTATGACACTTTGAATCTAATGATGTTGACATGTCTGCTTGTAATTTTTTTTTTTCTGTGGACCGCTTCTTCTCAATGTTCCAGTGAAAGTGTATACTGTCCATTTAGATCAACTTGTTTGACAAACACAAATAAATAAAATGTCTGCCTTCAGAACTGTAAAAATATTCCAGATGGACAGTCATGTCCGTGGCATAAATATAAAGCCCCGATTAAAAACATGAAGATCCAGGTTTGATTAATGGTCCAGGCACTGTAGAAGGTGGAAGGGGGGGGGGCAGCAATGAGTGAAGTACCTACCCACCTGTGGAGTGGTTGGGCATGCATACTCTAGGTACAGTCAGTCAACCTAAGAACTGTGTACTTCACAGAAGGAGGAAAACGGGGGATCTACATTAAAATACATGTGGCATGGTGGGAAGATTCCAAATTCACCAGGGCCATAAAGAAGGCCAGAAATTACCTCCAAAGCTGAGCTTTAATACTAGTAACCTGTTACTATCCATGCTGCCCCACATAAGTGTTCCAGTGCAAGATGGCTGCAAAATTTCCATCAGATTACCTAAAAATGGAAGATTACAATCAACAATTTACTGCTTATGAGGCAGCATTATTTCTGCAGTTCCACTCCGCTGCACATTTTTTCACTGTCTGGGGAACAACTTTGAGCTTGGGAAATAGCTGTGCTAAGAATATCACCACTAATTATTAGTTTTTGAATGACCTATGTCATTTTTGACCCCATACCTGCCAATCATCAAGCCTTCCCAGATTAGTGAAGATTGATGATGACACGAGGCAAAGCCTTAAATTTTAGGACATGAGGCATAGCCTTAAATCTTACGACATGAGGCATAGCCTTAAATCTTACGACATGAGGCATAGATTTAAATCTTAGGACATGAGGCATAGCCTTAAATCTTACGACATGAGGCATAGTCTTAAATCTTAGGACATGAGGCATAGCCTTAAATCTTACGACATGAGGCATAGTCTTAAATCTTAGGACATGAGGCATAGCCTTAAATCTTACGACATGAGGCATAGTCTTAAATCTTACGACATGAGGCATAGCCTTAAATCTTATGACATGAGGCATAGTGTTAAATCTTACGACATGAGGCATAGCCTTAAATCTTAGGACATGAGGCAAAGCATTAAACCTTACGACATGAGGCATAGTCTTAAATCTTATGACATGAGGCATATTCTTAAATATTACGACATGAGGCATAGTCTTAAATCTTAGTCTTTGCCTTTAGGATTGATTACTATATCCTGTTTGAATTACCACCTCCAGAATATGTCAAAATACCAGAAGAGAAATGTAGATTTGAGCTGTCCATTTATTTTCTGACTAGGACATCCAAACAAAACAGTTTACTCTTTAGTACAAAATAAACTGAAGTTAGGTGATATAATGTAAGTAACTGATTTGAGTAATTATGGGCATGTAAGATCAAAGACTCTTTGTTAAGCAATTCAAAGTCTTAACTCTTAATCCAGTTTAGAGTTCAAGTACTGAGGGTTCCGTAATTTAGTTCAAAGTTAACAATGGAACTAGCAGGTAAAATAGAGAGCAGGTGACTCCCCGTCAAATATTAAACCTTTCCATCCTTGCCTTACCCCTTCTCCACCTCTCTCATGCCTTCTTGAATGCCTCTATGGATTCTCTTTCAATCATCCGTTCCATACGTCCGAAACCCCTTGTTTGAAGGAGTACCTTTGGACAGTCAGGGAACAAATAGTCTCTACAAACTTCTTCCTGTACCCCCATCCTCCTCCCTATTCATTTGCACATTAGTTAGACCCCTTCACATCTCTCTGAGATGATCTTGTGCACCATTACTATGCTCCCCCCAGTCTTTTCCTCCCAGATTTCCAGTTCCTTCAGTCTCTAGTTAAATCCTTTAATCTCCATCACATGCACCTTTCTGCTTTTTTTTTTGTCTGAATTTCTTTCAGCAGTACAATCCTCTTTTCTTTGTATGTCCTCTAAAATCACTCTCAGAACTCAACATCTGGTATGACTAAAGACCTGTTGAATGGAAACATCACCTTTCTGCTTCTGCAGTCCTTGCAGTAATCTCCCTACACTATATGCCAACATTTTGTTTCCTGGTGCCACTGCCCTCTCTCTCTCCCTCTTTCTCTGCTCCTGGTGGACAATGTCAGGTGCATAAACACTGTCAGATCTTTTTTTCTGCAGTACCTCTTAAAGTTTTTTGATCTTAAATTACTGAAGTTTTTTTTTTTTAAAGCAGCTTTACTGTCACAAAAGAATAAGTTACAGCAGACTATCAAAAAGTGACAAAGTCCTGTGTTGTGAAAACAATTATATATATATAATACAAGAAAAGTGCATGTAAACAGCAAGATGGCAAAGTACTTAACTAAAGACAAACTTGAGTAAAAATTAAAAACAAAGGAGAGGTCTGAAAGGAAAGAGCAGTTTTCCTGTCAAGGAATAAGGGAACAAAGCCTCACATACATGGATATGGTGCTCATAAAGCCAATTTTTTAAGAGGAACATTAAGATATCCCTTAGCTCGTTCAAATCCAATGCTGAAGAGTCAGTACTCTGCAGAGGTTAACACTTCACCCTTATATAAACATTTAAAAATTTGATAAAAAAGTGAAGCTTGCTGAAAGTAGATGCGAATTTACTTGGGAGATTCCTAAGGTTCACTCCTTTTGGGGGGGGGGGGACTCAGAGTGTATCTGTCTTTAAAGGATGATCTGTGAATCACATAGCTAAATCATAGAAATATCTAGAAGGATGATTGATCTTGATAAGTTGAGTTGTAATGAGCATTGAAGCGTTTTGAAGGTTGCATTTTCCATTCACCATAAAAGTGACATCTGAAAGTCATTTTATACTCTTTCCATTCCAAACAGGGTTTACAAAGGGGGAGCCATTACAAATAAAAAAAAGGTTCCCCAACAGGGAAATTATATGCAAGTGTGTGTCATGTGGTGGATCCCCAAATATTTGATTATTTGAGGTGATGCGAGAACACTTTGCATGCCAAGAAATTTTGGCATAAGGGATACCAAGATTAAACATTTTTAGGTAAGGATTTAGGGAACCAATTGCATCTTTTGGAGGAGATAGAATGCAGTATTTCTTCTTCCCTTTCTAAAATCAAATTACTCAAGATTACAATCAGTCAGCAATGTCAGAAAGATCACAGTCAGTCAACAATGTCAGACATTAGAGTTTTATACCTCTAATTGTTCAGAAAATGTGTATTGATGTAAACCCTGTTCTATTAACTTTTTAAGTCAGTTTAAAGTAATAACGATGCTCTCACACAGTCTGTGTTTTGACCTAAGAGGTAACTCTGAAGATGCAGTACACAAAAGTAAAACACTACATGAATATAAAAGTATATTAAAACAGAAATAATACACAGACAAAAATTACCAAAGATACCCAACTAAATACAATAACTCTGGTCTGCTAATGATTGGCAGTAGATTTTGCAGTGCTGAGGTGGGAGGACATGCAGACTTCACACAGAAGGCGCTCCAGCTGAGAATTGAACGGGAGAACCTCTTGCTGTGAGGCGACAATGCTATCACTGCACCATCGCGGCTACAAGTCCTCCAAAGCAAACTATGAGTCCAAATTATCTTCCTCATAAAAGGACAACCATAAGGCATTCTATAGTTACGTCTGTAACCTAAAAGGAAAGGCCCATATTTGAGCCAGACTGGTAATTAATGATACCACATATATATATAGAACCTGTGGACATAGCTAACCTGTTGGCCAACAGGTTCTGTGAAAACTTCACTCCCCTGTCCCCACCACACGTACACCATGACATCCCTACCACCTGTCTCCTACCTTGTATCTCTAAAGAGCAGGTTGTAAATACCATTTCTAAGACCAAAAGCACAGCATCTGTGGGACTTGATAATACCCCAGGCTGCGTGCTACTTGGGCTCCAAAATGAACTAGCAATACCATTGGGTACTCTTTTCAATCACAGTCTAAGCACCGTCTTCATACCAGCTGAATGGAAAACAGCCACCGTTATTCCCTTGCACAAAGGTGGTGCTTCCACTGACCTCAGGAACTACAGACCTATTAGCTTGACTGGCCTTATCTGGAAGGCTAAGAAGCGAATCATCACGGACCTTACCAACAAAGAAATAGATAATCTCCAAACACTTAATCCTACCTCAGTTTGGATTTGTCAAAGGAAATCATGATGTTAAACCTGGTGGACTTCTTCAAGACAGTTACCAAGGCCCTGGACGAGATGAAAACTGTGCATACAGCCTACCTGGACTTAGCCAAGGCGTTTGCCATTATCCCCCACTCAGGCATTGACAAACTCACCCAACTAGACATCAACCCTTACATTAGATGGGTCGCTAACTGGCTCACTGATAGACCTTATATAGTCAAAATGGTGGACTCCACCTCCAATAGCAGACCTGTAACCAGTGGTGTTCCACAGGGATTAGTCCTGGGACCTCTACTGTTAGGAATCTATTTCTCCAAAGTACAAACAAAAACTAAAGGTCTGTGGCTGAGAAATTTTGCTGATGACTGCAAACTGGTAGCAGTCATAGAATCTTCAAATGATGTCAGCATTCTACAAGAGGGTCTTGTAAACAAACAAATGATTGGTGCCAAAGTCATGGCCTTAAACTCAATGCAAAAAATGTATTATCATTCCTTTTGGAAAAGGCGACATTCCTGCTAACTACCACATCAATAGCAACACCTTAAGTATGTACTCGGTGGTGACAGACCTGGGCACGTGGGTTGACAGCAAACTTACCTTTGACCAAAACATACTGGAAAATATTAAGATACAACCAAACACCCTAATACTGTGTGATTTCAACTACCCTGCCATTAACTGGGAAAACTACTCGTGTACCAAAACCTTTGCCCAACGGTTCTTAGAATTCATAAATTCCAACGCCCTGCATCAACTAATCCTTAGTCCCACCAGGGGGTCATTACCAACATGGGAAATTGATGCTCCACACCTATGGTCACCCCCTCGTTGGTCAGGTCTGACTATAAGCTAATCACCCTTGACATCCACACCCCCCCCCCAGTAAGGAAACCTCCATAAAAAAAATTTCCAAAGCCAACTTCGTGCTACTCAAGTCAGAAGTGACAAACTTCATGACACCCATGCAGACAGGAACTGAAATTTTGACTGCTGAATCCTACACTAAGGCACTGTATAAGCACATCCACTCATGCATGAATCGTACCATCCCCAATAGAACCAAGATAATCTCTTCCAAAAAAAGGAAGCTAATCTGCTGGTCCCTTGCCATAAACAAACTTTACAACAAAAGGAAGAAACTATTGCAGAAAAGAGGAAAATCCCAGGATGCAAAAACTCCCTTATCAGCCTTAGTAAGAAGCTGAGATCCCTCATACAATCCTCCAAATCTAGTTACGAAAATAAAACTGTCAAAGATTCCAAAGACAACCACAAGGCATTCTATAACTATGTCAAGAATCTAAATGGCAATGCTCAGATCTGCTCTGAGCTACAACAGAATGGCATTAAATATACTGATCCCAAGGATATTGCTAATATCCTGGCAGATCGATTCAGTGTAAACTTCACCCCCCTCTCACCTCCTAAAGACTCAATACCGAAAGACTGCCAAATTCTGGTAATAATGGCCACACAGGTAAAAAAGGCACCATCCGTGGAGGTGGTGCTGCGGTAGCGTTGTCGCCTCACAGCAAGACGTTGTCCCGTTTGATTCTCAGCCAGAACGTCTTCTGTGGAGACATGCATGAATGGGCGTACCTTTGTTGAAGGTTGTGCGTTAGGGCCGGCAACTCAGCACGTAAAAATCAACTGCCAATTATTAGTGGACCGGAGTTCCGCTGTGGCGACCCCTAACTGGGAAAAGCTGAAAGGCACAACAACAACAGGCAAAAAAGGCACTCTCCAAAGCTAAAAATACAGCATCCATGGGATAAGACGACATCCCAGGCTGTGTACTACATGAACTACAAAATGAACTGGCACCTCACCTAAGTGTCATGTTTGATCATAGCCTCACCTCAGGCTTCATGCCCACTGAGTGGTGCACAGCTACAGTTATCTGACTCCACAAGGGGGGATCCATCTTGGATCCCAGGAACTACCGCCCCATCAGTCTGATGAGCCTGATCTGCAAGGCCATGGAATGTATTATCATGGAACGTATGAACAAAGACATTGGCAACCTTCAAACACTGGACCTCATGCAGTTTGGGTTTGTGAAGGGCCAATCTTGTCTCCTGAACCTGACTGACTTCTTTGAATCAGTCTCCAGAGCCATGGACAAGGGTAAGGTGGCCCACACAACCTATCTGGACCTCGCCAAGGCCTTTGACACCATCCCCCACTCTGGAATCATAGATAAACTTACTAAGCTGGGCATTAATTCCTACGTCACTCGATAGGTTGCAAACTGGCTTACTGACAGAACCCACACTGTAAAAGTAGCCAACTCCAAATCCAGCTCCAGACAAGTGGAGTACCTCAGGGTTCAGTCCTGGGACCGCTCTTGTTTGGCATCTACTTTCTCTGAAGTACAGGCCAACACTAAGTGACTCTGGCTAACAAAGTTTGCAGATGACTGCAAACTGGGAGCCATTATTGAATCCCCAAATGATGTGGATATTCTACAAAAGGGCCTTACAGAAACAGATGCTTGGTGCCAGAGCCATGGGCTCAAGTTCAATGCCAAGAAATGCATAGTTATCCCCTTTGGGAAAAAAACATGCACCTGTGAATTACCACATAGGTGGCAGTACACTAAACACCAAAAGTGTGATAAGAGACTTAGGGACACAGGTGGACAGTGGTCTCACCTTCGATAACCACATTGCCACAACAGTCAGGAAATCCTTCTATGTGGCACACCTCATCACTAAGGGCTTTTCATCCAGAAAAAAGGAGGTCATTGTCCCACTGTACTCATCCCTCATTAGACCCATTATAGAATACAACGACTCTGTATGGTATGCACCTCTCAAGACATCTGAAACAACTGGAAAGGCCACAGAAATACTTCACTAAAAGAATCACAGGCCTAAAGCAGATGCCCTATGCTGACCATCTAAAAAACTCCACCTATACTCTGTCGCATATCGTCTACTCAGAGGCGATCTCTGCTTAACATACAAGGCCATGTCAAACTCACAGCTGTTGGACATGCTACACTTAAAGAAATCCCAATCCCTCAGAGACACATGCTCCAGGGATCTAAAACTTGTCATCACACTGAACAAAACATACTGGAGGGATAGGTTGCTGACCCAGAGACTCCCCAGACTCTGGAATAGACTGCCCATACATGTCAAGCAGAGTGCCTCTTTTGCCTTCTTCAAAAGGAACCTTGATGATTGGATGCTAGACAGGTGTCCAGGGAAATAAATACTGTGGGAGGAAATAGCCAGGGAATTGTTATGGCTAGGCTTGTATAGGCCCTAAGGTCGATAGCCTGGTACCAAACTATGAACCTATGACTCCACAGTGGCAAGAAGGGCAGTCTGTATTGCTCATCTCATAAGTAAGGGCATGGACTCCAGAAAAAAGTTATAACCACCCTGTACTCTTCTCTCATCAGGCCAATAACTGAGTACAATGCCCCATCTGGTATGTACCTTTCCAAGCACCTGCAACAATTGGAGAAAAGGTTCCTCACAAAGAAAATTCAAGGTCTTCAGCATCTGTCCTATGTGGACAATCTGAAATCACTGTCACTTTATTCTGTTTTATACAGACTACTCACACGTCATCTCTGCCTCGCATACAAGGCAATCTGTAAGTCAAATGGTACATGGGTTACTCGCTCTAAAGACCGTAACCTGGTATGTGACATTAATAAAACCTGTTGGAGGGACAGATTTGTCTCCTAGAGGTTACCATACCTGTGGAACAGACTCCCACTTAATGTCAAGCAGAGCACCTCATTGGCCCTCTTCAAATGCAGTCTGGATGATTGGATGGGTGACTGTAAATTCACACTGGGGGGTTCCACCTGTGTCCCTCTTGGACAGGGGAAATAGGTGCTGATTGCGGAAATATGGATTAGAGCTGTACTAGGCTTGTAAGGGGCCTAGGGCCATTAGCCTAGTAACATCATCTGATCCTATGGTCTGCCAAACTAACTTAAGAAAAATTTCGGTGTTGGGCAAGCAGTTATTGCTGTATACATAAATGTGTTTTTCAGTTCTTGGGAGCTGCCACCAAAATGATAACCCTTGAGTATATATTAGGATGCAACAAGCACATCATTAGCTAATCAACATAACAAATGATGGGGTGCATTACTGCTTGCTTGCATATATATATATATATATATATATATATATATATATATATATATATATATATATATATATATATATATATATAAAGACCATTTGACCTAAACCCATTTGATCGAAATTTCATTTGATTGAAAACCAGTATTCAAAACATAAAACTGGGATTTGTCCCCCTCCCCAATGTCGTGCTACCCTGGAGTTGGTATATATAGTTGGGGGGGTTACAGATCTTAAATGAACATAGGTGGGGGGCTGTGCCACCCCCCCCAACTATATATACCAACTCCAGCATCGCAAGACATTGGGGAGGAGGACAAATCCCTGTTATTTGCCTTGAATACTGGTTTTCGATCAAATGAAATTTCGATCAAATGGGTTTAGGTCAAATGGTCTTTCGATCAAATGAAGTAGACCCATATATATATATATATATATATATATATATATATATATATATATATATATATATATATATATATATATATATACACACACACACACACACACACACACACACACACACACACACACACACACACACACAAATATATGGGTTACTATCACAAGGATGAAACCCACAATCCTGAAATGCATAATCCTGGTAACATATTATAGAAGACCAAAATGTAAAAGACCACAATGTCACTCTTTTGGACTTCTGGGCAAGCACTGTTCAGATACAAGCTGGCATAAAAAGACCCATGGTTATGCCGAAGCATCACATGACACAGAGAAAGAGGTTCTATTCACCAATGCAGCTCTTCAAAATGGGTAAGTTTTTCTACAGGTATACAGTCAGAATGGCACCACTCCTATACTGTCTCTGCCTTCTGAAGGAGTCTTTTTGGAAGTAAAAACCTGCTCTCTACATTTGTCTAAAACCTTCAGTCTCAGGTACATATCCATGTAGACCTCAGCTGGTAGCATCCACGAAGAATGTGAGAAATGCTCTCATCAGTCAACAGAAACAGGTGTTAGCACTATCTGGTTGGGAGTAATAAATACAGGTGCTGCTACCATCTGGTTGGGAGTAATAAACACAGGTGCTGTCACCATCTGGTTGGGAGTAATAAACACAGGTGCTGTCACCATCTGGTTGGGAGTAATAAACACAGGTGCTGTCACCATCTGGTAGGGAGTAATAATAAATGAGTTTGTTTTCATAACAACAGATGCACAGGCAGGGAGGACACAAAATAGGAATAAAACAGATTTACACTGTTCTGTAAATTCCAGAGTGAAGAAGTAGCCTACTGGCATAAGGGGTTTTATTGAAAATTACCTAAAAGTTGTCCAATTTGCAATAACAACTGTCGGATAGACAGATGGAGTAGGATAAACATGGTTGGATGATGGTCAGCTTATTAATCATGAAGGACATTACACAGCCTTCACACCCTCAACACATACTAAGCTGACTATGATTGGTGACCACATCATAATACTACATGCTGAAAATGTGAGGAGGGTACTCGTGCATAATTTGAGAAATTAAAGAAAAAAAGGGAAATAAACTTGCATTTTGTTTCTTATCTTTCAAAACTCACCTTTCACATCTGCGACCAGTGTGCCCTACTGCACAGGCATCACAAGTAGCCTGACCATCTGTACCCAAAAAGCATGTCTCAGAAAACCTGTGAAGCGATGGGAAATGGAAGGAAATACCTTAAATTCTGAACAATAAAGGTCATTAATCAGACTTTCAACCACTCCTACAAAACAATGTTTAAACAAAAATGCAAATCAAAAGAGAAAAGGCACATTTTAACTAGCAATACAAATATATGACTTGACATAGTATGAACTGAATTTGTGGTAGAAGTCATATATTATTATGGATGGGTGGGTCCACATACATGACATTCAGTGCCCCAACTGCATGGGTGCTCAAACTGGTACAGTAACAATGACTGAAGAAAACAACAGACTTGCACGCAATTACATCTGAAAAGCCTGTTTTCAACAATGAATAAAAATCTGGATTTTACATCTTTCCAATTTCTCTCAGTTCAGCTCACTGCTAAGGACCACAAAGGTGCTTATCCTATGGTTGTCTTTCATGGCAGCAGAGCTTTGGGAGAGCTGCCACCTTTCTACTTACTGGCTCCTGTCCTTTACTGACATTCCAGTACCTATCTAATTAGAACATTAACTGGTTACTTCCTTTGCTTCCTCCCTGCTCACATCCCATATGTCTGAGGCAACACTACCAAGCTGCTTATAGAAGCACAGTTAGTTATATCAGTATAAACTATCACAGCCTATTCCATAAAGGCTGATCTGTAATAAGCAACGGACAACTGTCTTCCCAAGCAAAACCCAGGCCACAATAAAACAGACACATTGTTGTATTCTGTATCACTTGACTAATTTTATAGTAAATCATGATACACATCTAGAGTGCTCCATACAATACTGAGATAAATGACACAGACATCTGGCATGAGAGTCTCATCAAACATTGACTCTCATAAGAGAGAAAGCAGAAAGAACAATCATTAAAGACTGACACTAAAATTATCAAAAATGTCAAAAGGTAAAATTGTTTTTTTTTTCAAGGGGGGCATGCCCCACCATTATTCTTACCCCCCATGCTAATTAGATTTACCAACTGTGAGACTGCACAACAGCAGGGTAAATGCTAATTCCCTGACCCTACTGTACCACAATCTCATGTAAAAGACTGCCTGCAAAAACTCCATAGAAAAGAATGATCCCTCATATATGAGTGTTTGCTCTTATTTACAGCTTCAAAATGCATTTTCTTATATGAGCGTTCGCTGTTTTTGGCCTGCAACCCTGTGTAGATGTACAACAAATTGTGGAGGCATCATGACTACTCATTTCCTATTTGTACGATTAGACATAAAGAAAATACCCCTTACAACCAAAGGACAATTAGCAACATTCTAGCTAGACTTTTCACAATTGTTTTCATATTTTTTCTTTTTTATGAAAAGTACATATTGTGCTATGTTGCATGCCTTCCTTACTGCACATGCTGGCATTTGTAACATGCAAGTTTCACCTCTTCTGCAGTGTAAATTTACTAACCTCCGATCTGGAGCAGTGTACGGGCAAGGACAAGGCTTGCATGCATCTGTTCTGCCACTACGGGGATCTCCAAAAAAGCCTGGTTTGCATCGTTCACACTGTGAGCCCTCTGTGTTATGTTGACAGTTCTGGGATAAAAAAATGACATTTTTAAAATTACACAAGTCATTTTATTTATTTTATTATTTATTTGCAGTTTGTTAACCAGAAAGGTCCACTGGGCTGAACAGAGCCTGTTTTCAGTGGAGGCCCGGGGAGGAAAGCTCCTCAGTACTATAAAAAAGAACAATAAAATAAAATTATGTACATAGGTAATTTGCCATTATCTAACATACTGGATTACAGAGATAAAAACACAGTTAGTAGTTCAGTGTCTAGACAAACACTAGTGAGCAGATTCAAAAATTTAGAGACAAATTATCGCATAGAGGATGTTTAGATAATGCACAGCATAGAAATTAGGGAGAAAATATATCATTAGAGCTAGGTGTTCAAGGAGGCTGTGTGCAGGTGCAGTTCCAGGTGGAAGACAGGTAAGTGTGGAGAGAAGTTTTGAAGTGCCAGGATTTGGGATTGTTCTGATTACTAATGGAAGAGCATTCCAATTCTTGGCTAAAGAGTAAGACAACAGAAGTTGGCAGAGTAGTACGTTTGGTTTATGAACATGTAGAAGTTTCTGAATCTCAGATCTGAGGGGCCTATTTCGGATGTAGAAGGTGAAGATGGAACTAAGAGGGGGGGGAGGCAATCAGAATCTTTAAATATAAGTTTGTGAGCAGTAGTAAGTTGCAGGTAGTTGAGGTAGTTTGGAAGTTCCAGCTATTTTAAGGAGTGAAGAGCAGTACAGTGATGGGAGAAGTATTTGGAATCTGCTGCAAATTTTGCAATTTTATTATAACATGTCTTGAGCTTAACTATTATACCAAATTTTAGGTGTTCATCTACGGATACTCCTAGAAGTTTTGTGTGGCTGACAACTTCTATTAGTGCTTTATTTTGGGAGTAATTATTGAAGATGGCTTTGTCCAATAGGGTTGATTTTTTGGGGGGTGAACAGCATGATCTTGGATTTATTTGGGTTGAGGCCTAGGTGGTTTTTAAATATCCAGGATTCCGTGGTGGGAAGGCAGTTTGGGTTTTGAGTTGGAATTCAGACAGTCAAATATCGAAAAAATGGTTGAATCATCTGCATATTGAATAAGGGTTCCATTAGTTATACCTGTGTGGAAGTTGATAATGAAAATAGTGAATAGGAGGGGGACCTAGTATGAAGCCTTGAGGAACTCCAGTAGAGGTGTTGATATGAGAAGAGATAAGAGTTTTGCCATTTGATGGCCAGTTACCTGTCTTTTAGATAGCTCGAGAACCAGTTAAGAGTGGTTGGGGAAAGACCAGGGTTAGTGAGTTGTGACAGTGGCAAAGGGCGGGAAACTGTATCAAATGTCTTTGAAAGATCTAAGAATATGGTAGATACTATTTTCCTGTTATCTCAAGCCCTATTGACAGTATCCAGGAGGGAAATAAGGGCAGTTGTAGTGTTGTGGCCAGGTCTGAAGAAAAGTTGAGTGGAGGACAGCAGGTGGACAGGGTATCAGCTGAATGTGCATGCATTCTTCCAGGATCTTAGAGACAGGGGACAAGACAGCAATAGGTTGAAAGTTGGACATATCTTTGTTTTTGTCCCCTCTGTGAAGAGGAAGAATATAAGCTTTCTTCCATAATTTGGGCACACAAGATTCATGAGTAGATCTGTTAATTAGGATACTTAGAGGGAATGCAATGGCTTTGGCAGCAATCTTTAAAAATGTTGGGGGTAAGTTGTCAGATGCGTTAGAGCAGGGTTTAAGCTTAAGGAGTAGTTTTTAATAGTTGTGCTACAAATGGGGTTGATAGCGGAATTAGGGGCAGAACGGTGCCCTAGTTTTTGTTAGTTTGATAATATTTCCATGTTTTACCTCTAAGGTGCATCAGATTTTTAGTGGGCTTGGTCAGCCAAGTTAAGTAAAGCAGGCAATAATGCATAAAACTAGTGTGTGCATTCTCTGTATACTACATGAAGTCCTTCACAGGACAAATGAATCATCTAGAAATGGCTAATCTAGAAATGCCTAATGTTTTTTCAGGCATACATGTACAACTCCAAGCATACCATGTTTGCAAAGCAGGGCAAAAGTATAAGTGTGACTTACCACAGAAGTAGAAACTCAAGTACAAGTCCAGGGATCACTTTTTCAGTAAAAATCATAAACTATTGGAATAAGATGACTGTGTACCTCGATGTGACCAGCTAGACTCACAGAGTTCTGGACGTCCCCCAGTGGGCTGGCCTCATTCTCATGTCACAGTGGTCAGACGAATGCTGTGTACAAATGGGACTAAGCTTATAAGGTCCCAGTTGTCGTTAGTCTAGTATATGCCTATGAACCTATGACAATGGTCTGCAACATCTTTGATTTTTGTTGGTTTGGTGATGTCACAATAAGGCTACTGCTAAAAAGTGTGACTGCTGTGCATGCCCCTAAGGGGGTCAAAGTGACCTCCCTGAGTTCAAAATTTTACATCCTAAACACCAAGCCTTTGTATAAGTTTAATTTGTAGGAACCTTTGGAAAGAAATGGGCTCCCTTCCACACATACACCCTCTAGACTGACAGGTTGCCTTTTGTGTTCCTGCTGTTTTGGTTTATTTATTTTTTTTGGGGGGGGGGGGGTGGAAGGAGTCTCTGGTGCAATAATGATATGTGAAGCTGAGCCTCTATTGAAAAAAAACTAAACTAGTACTTTTTACCCTAAGAAAACCACTCCCATGGATAAAAAATGTCACTATACAAGCCCAAGACAATACTACTAAAGAAGTTGTCCCCCACACTAAACTACTAGGCATTATTATAGATGAAAACCTTAACTTTGACTTACACATAAACAATAACATCATAAAAACACAACAAAAGCTTGGTATGCTCTACAGGCACCAAAACTTTCTTAGCCTCTCTACTAGACAAACCCTTGCAACCACCTTTTTATTACCCTGTCTTCTGTATGGCACCCCTCTCCTCACTAACATCGAAAATTCTACAAAATCCAAACTAGAAATGTATTACAGCAGAATAGCCAAATTTGCCACCAAGGCCAAATTTTCATACCACCACTATAACTCACTGAAACAATTAGGCTGGCTGGAACACCCCCACCATCTCTCATTCACCCAACTAATTACAGTGCACAAAACAATCTACAGACCCACAGACTGTCCTGCACTACTCACCCAATACTAACCCAGCAGGCAACTAAGATCTGAAAATCCTCTAAATATATATGTCTGAATGGGGATCAAAACTCTATCACCCACACAGTCAGACTGAGATTGAGAAGGTGGGGATGAATAAGGGACCCCTTGTCTTGTAACAGTAGGTCATAGCGGTGAGGTAACCCATGGAGATTGCCCTGGGGTAACTGAAAAAGTAGGGGAAACCAATGCTGTGTTGGCCATAAGGGAGTCGCATATTGGATTTTTGGTTTGTCCTTCTGTATTTTCAGGAGGACTTTGTGAATCAATGGAAATGGGGGGAAACCATAAAGGAACATTCCCTCCCATGAGAAGGAGAAGGCATCCACCTTCCAGGCTTGTGGATGGGGAAGCCTTGTGCAAAAGAAGGGCATCTGTTTGTTCTGGGAGGAGGCAACTAGATCTGCCTGAGGAATACCCCCACCTGTGAATTAAATCCAGAAACATCGCCCTGTGAAGTATTCATTTGTGGAAGGGTGTTAAGGTCCTGCACAAGGTGTCTGCCATCACGTTGTCTTCTGATGGGATGTAGACTGCCTGTAAGTAAATCTGTAGTGCTGGTGCCCTGGACCAGATTTGAAGTGCCAGACTGCAGAGAGGGCAAGATTTTGTTCCTCCCTGGTTGTTTATGTACCACAGGACTGTTATGTTGTCTGTGATGACCTGCAATGTGCCTGGCAGAAAGATCCCCTGAAAAGCCCGACTTGCCAAGTAAAGGCCCCATAACTCTTTTAGGCTTATGTGGTCCCTTCTTTATGGAATGGACCATTCCCCCTGCACCTTGTGCTGGATGTTGGTATTGTGAAGGACAGCTCCCCAACCTAGGTCTGATGCATCTCTGTAAATATACTGTTTGCGTGGAGGAATCTTTAAGTGCACCCCTTGATTGAGGGTGATAGTAGATATCCACCAGCTAAGTTCCTTTTTTAAACAGGGAAAAAGAGGGTGATTCACTTCCAAGGGATGGATGTGTTGGTTCGAAGAATTTTTCAATACCCACTGAAACTTCCTCATGTGCATCCTGGCTAGGGGGAGCATGGGGATCAATGAAGCCATGAATCCCAGGATTCTCAGGAATTCTCTGGATGACATGAATGGTAGTGGTAAAAGTGATTGGAAGATGTGCGAGAGCTTCCACTTTCTGGGAGGGACAAAGACTGACATCAAGTCTGTTCTTTTCCTGCACCCCAGGAAAACAAGGTCTAGTAATGGGGGTCATTTGGGACTTTAAATGATTGACAGTGAACTCTAAATTTTGTAGAATCCTGCAAACCCAGTTCAGATGTTGAGACAGTGTGAGAGGATTCTGGTGAAGGATCAATAGATCGTCTAAGTAAGGGTAGAACTGTATGCCCTGTAATCTGCAGTGTGCAATGACTGGGGCTAGACATTTGGTGAACACTCTTGGGGCTGTGGAAAGTCCAAAGGGTAAGGCAGAGAACTGAAAATGTCTGGAACCCACAGAGAAATGAAGACATTTCCTGTAAGTGGGGTAAATAGGGACATGAAGGTATGCTTCCTTCAGATCCAAGGAGGCCATGAAGGCTTGTGGAGGAATGAGAGGTTGAAGAAGGATAGGCTGAGGATGGGTCTCCAAGGACCATCCTTTCTTGGAACCAAAAACATCCTGGAGTGGAACCCCTTGGTTATTTGGTCTTTGGGTACTACTTCTATAGTGCCCTGAGAGAGAAGTTGTGTCAGGATGGAGAAGAATAGTGAAAGCTGACTGGCGGGAGGTTGTGGAACCCCTGGAAGGGTGGAGATTCCCACCAAGTCATAGAATATCCTCTCCTGATGATGGAGAGTACCTGTCTGTAGTAATTTTCTGCCAGGAGGGTAGGGTTAGGCGTAGGGAGAGGGGGGTGGAGATGGGTAAGGGAAGGGAGTCACAGCGGAGGAACTCTATCTGGGTCTGGCTGCCTCAGAAAGGATGAGATTGTAGAGTTGGACAAAGATCTAGGAACAGATGGTTTCCTAGGTTGCCTTCTTCCCTTGGGATGAGAGGCAGTGGAATGGGAGGACTGCCTCTTAACAAAGCTGGGTTTTTGGGGGTAGTTCCCATGGAACCTGGGAACCGGTGACACCAGTAAGTGTTTTAGATTCTGCATGTGTTTGTCTTTTTCCTGCAGTGACTTAAGTAACTCTGCAGAGGCAATTCCCTAGAGTTCTGAATTATCTAAAGGAGCATCTAGCAATTTTGCTTGGACATCCAAGGGCAAAGGTTGGAGTCTCATCCATGAGAACCTCCTTAACACTCAACCAGATGCAGCCAATTTGGTAGAGGCTTCTGCAGCATCATAGCTGCACTTAATTGAGTGACTAGTAACCTGGGATACTGTGTACAGTAAGGTGTCCAGTAGAGCCTTGGCTGGTGAGTCAGGTATGTCTGACAGTAGAATAGAGCCCTTGGTCAGGGAATCCAGGGCAAACTTGGCCATATGAGTTTGATAATTAATTGCTCTACTGACCAAGGTGGAAGAAGTGTATACCTTCTTCCCCAACCTGTCATGAATTTACTATCCTTATCAGTGGGAAAAAGGGCAGAAGAAGGTAGTTGCCTTGAAGATTTGTCAGCAGAAACTGCAATAACATCAGGATCTGCTGGCAGATTCTTAAAAAGGTACTGCTCCTTTTCAGACACTTTGTAAAATCTGTCTGGTCTCTTGTTCACAGGAGGCTGTGACTCTGGGCTTTGGAAGGCAGCTGAGAAGGCATTCTGGAAAGGTGGGAGTAAGGGAGGAACTGCAGATGGTGAGGGCTGCTCCATCTGCAGGAGTTCACAATATCTTTTCTTAGTCTCAGATACATCTGAGTTCTCCCACTTAAAACCATGTTCAGGTAGGAAATAGTCCCCTCAAAGTAGAAATCTTCTCCAGGGGAGTCAGGGGTGAGGGTCTCTTCTTCCTCAGAGGTAGCAAAATCCTTAAGGGATTCAATCTGGGAGCAGTATGTCAGGGATTAATCTGAGGAGGAGTAGTCTTCCTCAGATTTTACCTGTGAAGCAAGTGGTTGGCTTGATTGGGGAATCTGGGTCTGGAGCAGTTGAAAGGCCTTAAATAAGGACTGAGAAAATGTCTCCCAAACTGGAGTAGGATCTTGGGCCTTGTGTTTTTCCTTTTGTTTCCTTTTTAAAGGAGTGGAAGGAGCAGGTACAGAAGTAGGCCTGGATGCTGATGTAGGAACAGATGGTATGGTGATAGAAGCCCCCTCAGATGCCACAAGCCATGGTTCCCCCTCACCATCAGGAGCTAATGGTTGTAAAGCCTCAGCAGACATACTCTGAATACCCGCTGCACTCTCTTCCATTTTGGTTCCTGGTAACAGGGCAGTATCCAAAGTACGGAAAGATCCTGGGCTAACACCTGCTTTGAGGACCTCACCAGATTCCTGAGGTGGCTTGTCAGAGGTTCCCACTCCACCTTCCATCCTGGACACCAAGCAACAAAGTCACTGATTCTCTGAATAGAGGTTTAGAGCTGACAAATGGCTTCTCAGAGTTTTGGAGACAAAGGATTGGCAAATCTCAGAAGACTTGTAGACCTGAGCTGCCCCTAAGCAGAATAAAAACTTATCATGCGTATCCTTGTGTGGAATTTCTCTTCCACAAGCACACTTTCCCTTTCTAGATTCCATGCATCTGAAACAGGTAAGAAATAAGCAAAAAACCCACAAGGGTACTTATGTGAATGCTGACAGCCTGAAACAACTGTTGAGAACGGATGCCATAAATCGAACAAACGCAGGATAACTGAAGCTGGCAATTGGACATCTGAAACGCACTGCGGCAGAAATGTTCTGATTTGGGTACGTGCAGATGTCACAGATACAGCTGGCATCAGTTTATGGCTCTGAAGTGCAATGTCACACGTACCCCTGCATTCAAGACTTTGGATGTCTGGTGCTGCAGGCAGCAACTCCCTAAAGTGAAGAATACTGCAAACTGAGAATAGAAGGACATCTCTCTCATACAACCAAAACTAATCCTATAGAGGTTGTCAGTGACACTTGCACCTTGTCTACTGCACAGGGTAAAGACCCCATACATAAAACTACCTATGCTGAAGCTCTTACAGGTAACTTTCCTAAAACACTAAGACCTGCAAAGCACAATAAAAAAGGGTCCTCAGCCATCACTTAAAAACTCTGTTAAAACACTACCCACAGCCACACATAGTAACATTATATCCAATGTCTCTGCTGCTGAGTCTTTAAGGCAAACCAGTGCACAACCAAATTTTCTGTTCATTGGTGACTCTATAGTGAGGCACCCTGATGTTCCCCTCACCAGACTGAGTAAGCAGAGAGTCATAGTTAGCTGTCTTTCCGTGGCTAGGATCTATCAAGTCACACAAGCTCTCAGGTCATTGAACCACAGGTACCAGTATGACTTTCATAGTTCATGTGGGTATTAATGGCCTGAGACATACCTCCCTTTTCTACAGGAAGTGAGACATGATTCACCTCACTGATTATGTGGTTCAGGCAGGTACGAGTCCAGCACTGAGCAGCATACTACCTTCTCCAAGGATGATGCCACGTTACCAACATAAAATGATTGATTTTAACAATTGGCTTAGCTTCTGGTGTCAATCCAAGGGAGTACAATATTTGATCGCCTGGGAGGACATGGTTGACAGACCATGCTGCTTTGTCAGGGATGGTCTGCACTTATCTTCTCAGGGCTTTTGGATATTGGCAAAGACCATTTCCACCCCCATTGTTCCTTTTTTAGGCAATGCCGAACTGGTAAACCTCCTGACTTAACTGAACCTATGAAGGAATATCTGAAGGTGGTATTGCTCAATGCTAGAAGTCTTAACAAGAAACTCCACTCTCTGCAAGCCTTTCACTCCCTGGAGAATGCAGACATCTGTGTAGTAACGGAGACATGATTTAAGGTTAGGGGCAGTACCCCAGCAGTGCAAGGTTATAATGCCTTTCACACTTTTAGTCCACATACTGCACAGCAGGGAACTAAAGTTAGAGTAGTCTCAGTCCATATAAAGAACAACCTCACATCCAGACTAATTAATGACCCACTGGAGCTCATACATGCACATCTCACTATTAACAGGGTCTTGTACCATAACCTTGCAACCTATAGGTCGCCCTCCATGTCTTAGGAAACCCATACTACCTCACCATTCAATCCAGTATGATATTCATGGTGGATCTCAACTAGCCCTGAGATTCCTAAACTTCGTTAATATCAACATCCTGGAACAGTTGCTTCTTTCTTCTACCGGGTACAAACATCCTTGACGTTCCTCACCCAGTGTAATGTCCTTCCTCATCAGATCTGACCATAAGGCAGTATTTCTTGAAATAAAAATCCTGGGACCCAGAGAAACCAAAAACCTTTAGTAACTATTCCAAAGCTAACCTCTCTCTACTAAGCAACACCTTGGCTAAATTCCAAGCACCCCCAAACCCAGTGAACACCACACTATATGCTGAGCTATTTACAAAATCTCTGTACAGCCATATTGATAGTTGTGTAGAGCAAGCTATACCCCCTCATACTAAGAAAAAGACAGACTCAAAAGACTAGGTACCCTGGTGGGATCACAATGTCAAGTGGCTATACAACAAAGAAAAAATATTGGCCAAGAGTAGAAGGAACAATGCCCAACATACTAAAAAAAAAACTGACGAATTTAAAAAGGCAGCTAAGAGGGCTAATAAATACTTCAAAGGCTAATTTTAAAACTAGCTTCTCAAGCAAATGACAATGACAAGGATTTCTACAGCTATGTCCGTAATCTCAAGGGAAATGTGCAACAATATTCAGAACTTATTGTAAATGGCATCACTCACATGAAACAGAAAGTCACTGCCAACCTTTTGGATACCATAACCCCCCCAATCATTAATAAGTAACAGGTCATCAATATACTTTCCTATGCCAAAAACACTAACTTGATGAGCCACAATAACCTTCTGGGATGTTTACTAAATATCATGAAAAGTGATCTCTCTAGCCCACTTGAATCACTTTACACCTGCAGCCTACAGTCAGGTTTTGTGCCCAAGGCATGGAAGATGGCTACAGTCATCATCATCATTAGCCCCCTTTTTCCCATTTTTCTACATGGGGTCGGGGTATTTGTTAACTGTTGCCAACTCTCTCGATTCAGTGCCACACTCCTGCCTTCTTCAACACTCATGCCTGACTGTCGCAGATCTTCTTTCACACAATCCATCCACCTCTTTGCTGGCCATCCTCACTTCCTCTTACCTTCTTCCTGTCTGTCCCAAAACTTCCTCACCAGATTGTCTTCTGCTTTTCTACACATGTGCTCAAACCACCGTAATCTGTTCTCTTTGATCTTTTCTACAATTGGAGCTACTTTGGCTTCTGCTCTTATGTCCTCATTTCTTCGTCTGTCCCGCAGTGTGCATCCTACCACCTTTCTCAGGCACTTAATTTCCATCATCTTTAGCTTCTTCAGCTGTTATTCCTTTACTGCCCAGGTTTTTGTACCATACACTGTTAGAATCTCCTTGTGTTCTGACTGGAGTGCTTCTCAAACAATCTGGAAATATATCGCAGATAAGTATATTCCTTGACACTTTAACTTTTCAGAGTTGTGCATTGTCTTAACTTTTTGTCTGAATTATTTTATATATTTTCTGACTTTGTTTGCAGTTTTCTCATCTGTTCTGAAACTGCACCCCCCCAATTCTTGTGGTGGTGTTAAAGTTTATAAAACTGGTCTAACAGCTTTTGTGTTATCTGACTGTTTCAAGGTTTGCTGATTTAAAAATAGTCCCTATTTGTAAACTCCTGCATACCCTGTTAAAATCTCCTTGTTTTCTGACTGGAGTGCTTCTCAAACAATTTGGAAATATATAGCAGATAAGTATATTCCTTGACACTTAACTTTTCAGAGTTCTGCATTGTCTTAATTTTTTGCCTGAATTATTTTATATATTTGCTGACTTTGCTGTTTTCTCATCTGTTCTGAAACTGCCCCCCCCCAATTCTTGTGGTGGTGTTAAAGTTTATAAAACTGGTCTAACAGCTTTTGTGTTATCTGATTGTTTCAGAGCATGCTGATTTAAAAATAGTCATTATTTGTAAATTCCTGCATACACTGTTCAAATCTTCTTGTGTTCTGACTGGAGTGCTTCTCAAACAATCTGGAAATATGTCACAGATAAATATATTCCTTGGCACTTTAACTTTTCAGAGTTCTGCATTGTCTTAATTTTTTGCCTGACTGAATTATTTTATATATTTGCTGACTTTGTTTGCTGTTTTCTCATCTGTTCTGAAACTGGTTCGCCGGCCTATTCCTGTGGTGGTGTTAAAGTTTATAAAACTAGTCTAACAGCTTTTGTGTTATCTGGTTCAATGCTTGCTGATTTCAAAATAGTCCCTATTTGTAAATTCCTGCATATACTGTTAAAATCTTCTTGTGTTCTAACTGGAGTGCTTCTCAACAATCTGGAAATATATTGCAGATAAGTATATTCCGTCGCACTTTAACTTTTCAGAGTTCTGCACTGTCTTAATTTTTAGCCTGACTGAATTATTTTATATATTTGCTGACTTTGTTTGCTGTTTTCTCATCTGTTCTGAAAATGGTTTTCTCTGTTTTCTCATCTCTTCTGAAACTGGTTTTCTCCATTTCTCCCACCCACCCTATTCCTGTGGTGTTGTTATAGTTGGTGGCTTTTCAGTTGCCCGCACCTGCTGTAAATTTGATATGGGACACTCCTCCCGGTCTAGTGTTCATTCTATCAGATACCGAGAGAAAATTTGAGGAGGCCAACCCACTTAGGTTCCTAACCTTGAATTATCTTCTACTCCTCCTTCCTCCCTTTGCACTTTACTAACAAAAAAATATCTCTCCTTGTTTACTGACTGAGTGTGCTTCTCAGCTGATAAGTATATTTTTTGGCACTTTTTGACTGTTCAGAGTTGAATTTAGTTCAGAATACATTCTGAATAAATTTAATTTATTTAAACTGTATTTGCTTTAATACTGCTACACACTCAAGTGTGTTAGCTTGCACTGCACTTGAATAGTTTTTAGTGCTGTTTTAGCTGCTTTCTGGAAAAAAAAATTCTAAGCTTATTTCCTGCCTTTCCTGTAACTAGTCTTGTCCAGATACAGATTTGCTGTATCCAGGACTGTTGGTAAGCTTCTGAGCCCCCCCAAGCCTTTTTGTGTTGGAGGGAAGCCTTCTAACTTATCAGTGGGAGTGGTAAGCACTAGGTAGCCTATCTACCACAAGAGGAGTGGTTTCTGGCCCAAAAATTGTAGTTTATTGGCTCTTTGGGCAGTTTTTCCATCTCTTTCAACTTTCTGATTTAAAAGCCCGCATTTGCGCTTGTTTCTACCTTTCCTGTAACTAGTCTAGTCCAGACACAGATTTGTTGTATCCAGGACTGTTGGTAAGCTTCTGAGCCCCCCAAGCCTTTTTGTGTTGGGAGGGAAGCCTTCTAGCTTATCAGTGGGAGTGGTAAGCACTAGGTAGCCTATCTACCACAAGAGGAGTGGTTTCTGACACAGAAATTGTAGTTTTGGCCGTTTGGGCAGTTTTTTCATCTCTTTCAACTTTCTAGTTTAAAAGCCCACATTTGTGCTTGTTTCCAACTTTCCTGTAACTAGTCTAGTCCAGATACAGATTTGGAAACACAAAAGTCTTCTCAACTGACCAGAAATCCAATTTATTGTAGAACACAAAAGTACTGAAAACTGAATAAGATTAAGCGCTTTTCGTTTAACACTTTGGCTAAACTTCTTCAGATAAACATCAGCTAACATTACACGCTTATAAAACACTACTCATTAAGCTTAATTAGACAAGAGTTTAAAATCAATTAACTTTGAAAATCGTAGTGGGTGTCATTTTACAGAGAACCAAGTACCTAGTTTAAACCTCAGCTAAATGTGCTTCATCCCTATCTGCAGGTAAGTAATGTATACAGGAAATATAAAACCATATAAAAATATAAAAAAGTATGTATATGTAATCAAATGTATATAAATAAATATATATATATATATATATATATATATATATATATATATATATATATATATATATATTTTACCAATACAAATGTCTAACTAAAACAGTATGCATATATAAATAAAATATCACTCTACAAACAATGAGTAACATCTTAACACCAGACTGTGTGTTACATAACTCAGTTAACTAAAACATTTACTATGTGTTTACAAAGTGTAGACTAGGACCATAAGGCACTACACTTATAGTGTGATCATCTCCTCCAGGCTTCAGTTTTAGGACTGTCAGTGAAACATGATCAATAGCCCTAAATTTGAATTTGTGTAATGGATATTCAGTACAGTGACGGGGGGTCTAGGGCATGTTCCCCTTTGTTCTTACTAATATTACATACATGTTCATATATATCACAGATTTTGAATTACAGTTTAATCTGTCATTTGTACATTCTTGTACTTCTGCTGGTATTAATCTTCTCACCGTTGAATAAATTGTTGTAAAGCTTTGAGTAAATTGAGGTTTAGTCACTGACTCTAAAGACAACCACAAAGCATTCTATAGCTATGTCAAGAATCTCAATGGGCAACACTCAGATCTCTCTGAGTTACAGCACAATGGCACTAAATACACAGAACCAACGGATATTGCCAACATCAGTGCTAACTTTACCACTCTGTCATCCCCCAAGGGCCCCATCTCTATACCAGAAATGCAAAGTTCCTGTAATCACACTATCCAAAGCCAAGAACACAGCATCCATGGGACCTGACACATCCAGGCTGTGTTCTACATGAACTACAGAAACTAACTGGCACCCACCTAAGTACCATGTTCATCATCATAGCCTTACTCAGGCTATGTGTGCCACCTGATGGTGCACAGTGAGTTATCCCTATTAGCCTAATGAGCTTGGGTCTGCAGGCTATGGAGCATCATCATCATAACTTATAAAAACAATGACATTGGTAATCTCAAACTCAGGACCCACCCAGTTCGGGTGTAAAAGGCAGACCCATGTCTCCTAAAACCCAAGACTTCTTGAAGCAGTCACCAGCCATAGATGAGAGAATGTGGTTCAAACAGCCTATCTAGATTTGACACCATCCCCACTTTGGAATTATAGATAAAACTCACTAAACTGGGTACAAATCCCTGTCACAAGATGGGTTGCCCCAACTGGCTCAACTGACAGAACCCACACTGTGAAAGTAGCAGACTTCATCCAGCTTCAGACCAGTGACAAGTGGGAGTACCATAGGGGTTTCTCCTGTCCTCTCCTGTTTTGGTATCTACTTCTCTGTCTGACAGGGTAACCTACAAAGGTCAACTAGGAGCCATAATCAAAACTCCAAAAGATGTGGACATCCTACAAAGAGGCCTTTGCTGAGAGTCAGTCTGATAATCACATCGCCACAGTAGTCAGGAAATCCTCTATGTGGGCACACCTCATCAGGTTTCTTTTCTCATCCAGGAAAAAAAGTCATCATTGTTCCCTCTACTTGTCACTCATTAGACCCATTACAATGACATCTACAACAACTGGAAAGGCCAAAGAAATACCTCACAAAAGAGGATTATCGGCCCCTAAAGAGATGCTGCAGACCTCCTCAAAAACAAGCTTTACGGATCTAAACCTCATCACCACAATAAACAGAACATGCTGGAGGATAGATTCCTGTCCCAGAGAGACTTACTCTGGAACAAACACTACCTATATATCAAACAAAGCTCCTCATTAGCACTCTTCAAAGAAAAATCTGGAAATTCACCCAGGGATCACTTATGTGGCTCTGCTCGACAGTGGCACAGGAAAATATTTTCTTAAAGTTTCTTTCCTGTATACACAGGATGTACACCTTTGTTTCTTTCCTGTATACACAGGATGTACACCTTTCTTTCTTTCCTGTATACACAGGATGTACACCTTTAGTTTAATTCAATGTCGGTAATGTTCCTTGTTGAACAGAAAAGAGTTTATTTATAAGATTATTTCTGATGCTCTGAATCAGTAAATAAGTCATTGATGTATGACTTAATCTTATCGTATTTGACCTGATATCCAACTCACAAACATTCAAGGACATCCCCTTCTCAAACATGGAATGGATCAGGCAGAGTACACAACAGTAATGTTAGACCTGCTGTTAACCAGGAAGTGTATCAATCTAATGGCAGGCAAGGTACTGAACACTGATAGATAATCAACAGTACCATTTTCCCTCGACACAAGGCCAAAACCAGCAATGGAAGAAACAGTGCCAACAACCCATAACTGACTGGTAATTATATGGTTTTATACAATTCAAAACGTGACTTTAAACTGTACAACTTCACTGATGTTAGTTTTGATGCAGAACTTATTGAACTGTTTGCCAAAGTCTTAACTTTAATTCCTGCCAAGCATAGTGACTTGAGTTCAGTATTGTTAAACTTGAAACTTTACATTAGGAAGTTGAACTTGGCTGTGATGGGGACATTGTGCATATTTCTAGTACATTTAATCCACCACTGCACCCCTTATTAGCCTTGTTTGATACTGTTTGTGAGTTGGAGATCAGGTCAAAACTTTACATTAAGAACCTACCTGTCTGTATTATGAAAAAGAATGGAAAAATTCTCAACACTGATGTCTTTGTTATCCATAAGATCCATAAATCAATGGCATATGCAGAAGAAATGAGACTGGTAGAGGTACTTTTGGAAATAATCTTAGAAAATAACTTTCTGTTCCATCTTGGCTAATGAAGCTATTAGCAAGTACATTTTCTTCTACACACGGTTCCTGGATGATATTTGTATAATATTAAAAGGGGACAGTCAGAATGCCTGAGACATGGTGAATTACTTTAACAACACCACCAGGTTTTTAAAATTCACAAGTTCATTTAATGAGGAGAAAATGAACTACCTGGACATTGAATTAAGGAAAGACAGAGCAAACCAAAGGTGAACATCCTGTGTATACAGGAAAGAAACAAAGGTGTACATCCTGTGTATACAGGAAAGAAACAAAGGTATACATCCTGTATATACAGGAAAGAAACTTATTGCAACATCTTTTTGCACCTTGGCATCAAAAGAAATCTGTCCTTAAGGGTCAACTGGTGCGAGCCTCCAGGATGACGAGTGGGGACAGTAGATTTATTGAAGAGTGCACAACATTACAAAGTAGGTTTGCCACTAGGGGTGTTTACCCCCATTCTTTACCATGACGTTGGACATGTCTATAACGACAGTGTAACGACACTTCCAATGTCTATGGTAACTTCCCTGAATGTGACAGGATGCACAGAAGTGAACAACACTAAACCTCAATTTACTTTAAGCTTTACAACAATTTATTCAACAAACTGTGCTTTATTGCAAACAGATAAAATGGTGGTACAGAAACTAGGATCCTCACCTGTGATTACTTATAGAAAAAGGAAGGAATTTAAAAAGTTTAATCGAAGGTGAGAAGATTAATACCAGCAGAAATGCAGGAATGTACAAATGCGAATCCTGTAACCAATGTAAGTTCATGGACACGGGGCAAATGTTTAAAATTGGAGCCCTTAAATTTAACACCAAATACAGATTAAACTGTAATTCAAAATCTGTGATATATTTAGCCCAATGCCAAACCTACCCAGCCTTTTACTTAGGCAAGACTGAGGGAACGTGTGTATGAACATGTATATAATATTAGTAAAAACAAAAGGGAAAATGTCCTAGCCCGTCAATGTACTGAATATCCATTACACAAATTCAAATTTAGAGCTACTGCACATGTTCCCACTGACAGTCGTGGCGGTCCTACCTAGCTTCTGTTGCAGAAACCTGAGCTAATGTGACAGTTCCGAGTGAATGCTGCATGTCCGCCAGGTTTGAACAAAGTTTGTTCTTTAGTGTGTGTCCTAAAACTGAAAAGCCTGGAGAGATGATCACTATAAGTGTAGTGCCTTATGGTCCTAGTCTACACTTTGTAAACACTTAGTAAAATACATTACTTACCAGCAGATAGTAGGGATGAAGCACATTTAGCTGAGGTTTAAACTAGGTACTTGGTTCTCTGTAAAATAACACCCACGGTGATTTTCAAAGTTAATTGATTTTAAACTCTTGTCTAATTAAGCTTAATGAGTAGTGTTTTATAAGCATGTAATTTTAGCTGATGTTTATCTGAAGAAGTTTAGCCAAAGTGCTAAACGAAAAGTGCTTAATCTTATTCAGTTTTCAGTACTTTTGTGTTCTACAATAAACTGGATTTCTGGTCAGTTGAGAAGACTTTTGTGTTTCCAAGTTTGTGTTCATGTTTCCAATTTTGGTTTACCAGATACAGATTTGTTGAATCCAAGACTGTTGGTAAGCTTCTGAGCCACCCCCCCAAGCCTTTCTGTGTTGGAGAGAAGCCTTCTAGCTTATTAGTGGGAGTGGTAAGCACTAGTTAGCCTATCCACCACAGTAGGAGTGGCTCTGGCCAAAATATTGCAGTTTATTGGCTGTTTGGGCAGTTTTTCCATCTCTTTCAACTTTCTGGTTTAAAAGTCCGTGTTTGCACTTGTTTCCCGCCTGTCCTGTAACTAGTCTAGTCCAAATAAAGATTTGCTGTATCCAGGACTGTTGGTAAGCTTCTGAGGCCCCTAAGCCTTTCTGTTTTGGAGGGAAGCCTTCTAGCTTATCAGTTGGAATGGTAAGCACTAGGTAGCCTATCTACCACAAGAGGAGTGGTTTCTGGCACATAAATTGTAGTTTATTAGCCATTGGGGCAGTTTTTCCATCTCTCTCAACTTTCTGGTTTAAAAGCCTGCGTTTGTGATTGTTTCCCACCTTTCCTGTAATTATTCTAGTCCAGATAGAGATTTGTTGTATTCAGGACTGTTTGTAAGCTTCTGAGGCCTCCAAGCTTTTCTGGTTGGAGGGAAGCCTTCTAGCTTATCAGTGGGAGTGGTAAGCACTAGGTAGCCTATCTACCACAAGAGGAGTAGTTTGTGGCCCAGAAATTGTAAGTTTATTAGACGTTTGGGCAGTTTTTCCATATCTTTCAACTTTCTGGTTTAAAAGACCACATATGCACTTTTCTCACCTTTCCTGTAACTAGTCTAGTCCAGATACAGATTTGCTGTATCCAGGACTGTTTATATACTTCTGAGTGTTGCCAAAGTCTGCTCTTCAAATTTTCCATGAGATCTACTAGTTCTCTCTTCTCCTCCACTTTTACTAGCTTATTAGTTTAGCACTCTACCAGACTTCTTGTAGCAATTATTGTAGCAATCAAAAGTGTTACCAGCACTAAACATTCTATAACAGCGGCAGAGAGAAAAAAGGGAGACTTTGAGTGGATTAAGTACCTCTGTTTTGCTTTTTATGGCTTATTTTTGCTAGCCGCTTTATTCAGATTTTTTTTTATTAACTGTGCTATTTATTTGAAATGATTTTTGAATTCTTATATTGTACTTTGATCATTTTTTAAGGGTTTTGTCATCTGTTTAATTGTAAAGGGCTGCAGACTCAAGTGTGCTAGCCTTTTCCTGCTTTAAAATTGTTTTTTACTTGTATCGGCTCTAACTTTTGAAAAAAAAAAATCCTGTTGCTGTACTCATTCCCCACCTTTCTAGAACTAGTAGAGTTCAGTTTTCAGATTTTGTTGAATTCTGGGCTGTTTGTAAGTTTCTGCATTGCCCAGACCTTTCTGAGATAGAGGGAAGCTTCTCTGTTCATCAGTGAGAGTGGTGAGCTTTGAAACAGCCTATCTATCGCCTGGAGGAGTGGTTTCAGCTCAGAATCTATAGTTTTATTGTCCGTACTGGGCAATTTCTATTCCTTTCATCTTTCTATTTAAAAA
Source organism: Protopterus annectens (assembly GCF_019279795.1). Classification (NCBI taxonomy): domain Eukaryota; kingdom Metazoa; phylum Chordata; order Ceratodontiformes; family Protopteridae; genus Protopterus; species Protopterus annectens. The sequence goes on along the minus strand of NC_056729.1, from coordinate 1,796,224,456 downwards.
ACATGTTTACGTGGAATTTGCACTTGTATTACCTCAGCAAGAACCTGCCTGGGTGTCCTGCAGAGTCCTACAGCAGCAGAGAGAGAAAATGGAGGCTTTGAGTGGCTTAAGTACCTCTCTTTTGCTTTTTATTGCTTATTTTTACTAGCCACATTATTCTGACCGTTTTTTATAAACTGCGCTACTTATCTGAGCTGCTTTTAGAATTCTTATATTGTTGCACTTTAATTGATTGTTTTTAAGTGTTTTTTCATCTGTTTAATTGTAAACGACTACACATTCAAGTGCAATAACATTTTCCTGCTTTAAAAGTGTTTTTTACTTGTATCTGCTCTAACTTTTGAAAAAAAAAATCCTATCTCTGTACTCGTTTCCCACCTTTCTAGAGCTAGTAGAGTCGGATTTTCATATTTTGCTGAATTCTGGGCTGTTTGTAAGTTTCTGCATTGTCCAGACCTTTCTGAGATAGAGGAAAGCTTCTCTGTTCATCAGTGAGAGTGGTGAGCTTTGAAACAGCCTATCTGTCACCTGGAGGAGTGGTTTCAGATCAGAATCTGTAGTTTTATTGGCCGTTTTGAGCTATTTCTATTCCTTTCACCTTTCTGTTTAAAAACCCATGTTTGCGCAGTTTTGCGCACCACACAGCGGCGTTTAACTGCGGTTAAACTATTCCCAGTGCCAGAACGTCTGCTCTCTAGATTTTTCACTTATAACTAGCCAGTCTTCTAGTTTTAGCACTCAAAACTGTTTCTGTTCTCTTGAACTAGCCAGTCTTCTAGTTTTAGCACTCAAAACTGTTTCTGTTCCCTTAAAATTACCACATCTTCTAGTTTTAGCACTCAAAACTGTTTCTGTACCCTTAAACTAGCCAGTCTTCTAGTTTTAGCACTCATAACTGTTCCTGGTGCTCCGCAATTGTCCAACACTTGTTGCAAGCACTAAATAATCTACAAATTACTGTAGCATTCAACTTTCCTCACTAATCAAGAGGAAATCAGCTCCCAGTACTTAAATTAATAAGCACTAACCAGGCATGTCCAAGGGTCAGCGCCTGGTGTTTTTCCCTGTTCACCTGATGAATCTGGGCATCTTGGGGCAACGTAGCAATTGCCTCATATACAATGACAACCCTCTCCTCCTACCACCCAACACTACAACCTGTGAGAGATGCACTTATATAGCCAAACTGGAAGCCAAGCTCTCTCAATCCAAGACTGGACTAGACAGTCAAGAGGACAAGGTTAACACCACACTGCACTCAACACATAGTCCATCAAAACCTGCACCTCCCAAACCCACACTTAGTAATACAAAACATACACCTACATTTGCGGAGGTTCTCAATAAAAATCTACCCAAACAACAGAGATCTCTAAAGCTGAAATGCTAGCAACCACCACCCCCCAACACTATCCAAATGACAAATAGCTCACAAAATCAGTGTGCCACTCAACCTCAGCCCATAAGGCAAAACAATGTACCCAGCACACTAGTCATTGGCGACTCTATAGTCAGGCACACTGATGTCCCCTCACCAGGCTGAACAAGGAGAAAGTCACTGTCAGCTGCCTGTTGGGTGCCAGGATCCGTCATATAACGCACACACTCAGGTCACTCCACAACAAATACAAGTATGACTCCGTCATTGTCCATGTTGGAGTGAATGACCTGAGATGTACCTCCCTGGAGTACATGAAAAGACACATGGAGGAGCTCTCTGGCCATGTGGCCCAGGCAGATGTGACACTAGCCATGAGTAACATCCTGGCATCACCCAAAATGATACCACAGTACAAGAACAAAACGACTGACTTAAACAATTGGCTAAGACTCTGGTGTTATTCCAAGGGGATCCAGCATCTGTCTGCCTGGGATGACATGATCAATAGGCCATGATGCTTTGCCAGAGATGGCCTGCACCTGTCACCGCTGAAATTCTGGATACTGTCCAAGGCTCTTGCCACCCCCTATAGTGCCTTTTTTGTCAAGGCTCAAACAACAAACACATCACCATAGTAAATATAAACAAGCGAAATCTAAGGGTAATGCTACTCAATGCTAGAAGTCGAAACCTCAAAATACACACACTCAAGGCTCTCCTCAAGAAGGAAAACATCGACATCTGTGCAGTGACAGATACCTGGTTTAAGGATCCAGAGAGCACTCCTGCATTACCAGGCTACAATTCTTACCACACCTTTCTGCCACCCAACCTGGACTGAAATACTAAAGGAGGAGGCGTGTCCATATTCATAAAGGATATCCAAGCCTCCAGGCTAGTTGCTCAACATAATGCCTCTGAAATTATCCAAGTACAATTAACACTGGGCAAGACTGCAATTCAGGTTGTAGCATGTTACAGATCCCCTGCCATGCCCCAGGACACCCACTCCATGTTTTTCGATATACTGGATAATATTAAGATATAGCCCAATACCCTAATTTTGGAAGATTTCAACTACCCCTCCATCAACTGGGAAAATTACTCATGTACTAACTCATTTTCCCAACGTTTTCTGGAATTCATCAGTTCCAATGCCCTGGATCAGCTTGTGCATACCCCTAACAGGGGTAGCAACATCCTGGACCTGGTCATTACCAATATGGGTAATAGATACTCCACGCTAGAGGTGAACTCCTCGCTGGTCAAGTCCGACTACAAGCTAATCACCCTAGACATCCATATCCCCCCATTAAGGAAACTAACGTAAAAAAAACTTCTCCAAAGCCAACTTCATGCTTCTTAAGTCAGAAGTGGTAAACATCATTACACCCATACTGATGGAAAATATTGGCAAGACTGCTGAATCATATACAAATGCACTGTATAAGCACATACATGAGTGCATGGACCGTGCCATCCCCAACAGAACCAAGACACTATCCTCCAGAAAAAGGAAGCCAATCTGGTGGTTCCCTGCCATAAACAAGCTGTACAAGAGAAGGAAGAAACTGTTTCAGAAAAGAGTAAAATCCCATGACTGCAGGAACTCCCTGGTCAGCCTGAGCAAGAAGCTGAGACCCCTCATAATATCTTCCAAAGCTAGTTACGAAAATAAAATCACCTTGGACTCTAAAGACAACCACAAAGCCTTCTACAGCTATGTCAAGAATCTCAATGGCAACACTCAGATCTGCTCTGAACTACAGCAGAATGGCACTACATTTACTGAACCAACTGATATTGCCAACATCCTGACAGACAGGTTCAGTGCTAACTTCACCTCCCCTCACCCCCAAAGGGCCCATCCCCATACCAGATGATTGCAAAGCCCCTGAAATCATGGCTGCACAGGTGAAGACCGCACTCTCTAAAGCCAAGAACAGAGCATCTATGGGACCGGACAACATCCCAGGCTGCGTTTGGCATGAACTACGGAACAAACTGGCACCCCACCTAAGTACCATGTTCAACATAGCCTCACTTCAGGCCTTGTGACTAAGGAATGGGACACAGCAGCAGTTATCTCACTCTACAAAGGGGGTGCCACCACAGACCCTGGAAACTACCGCCCTATTAGCCTGACGAGCCTGGTCTGCAAGGCCATGGAATGCATCACCCTAGAGCTTATAAACAAAGACATAGGTAACCTCCAAACTCTGGACCCCACTCAGTTTGGGTTTGTAAAGGGAAGATTATGTCTCCTAAACCTGATTGACTTCTATGAAGCAGTCACTGGAGCCGCAGACGAAGGTAAGGTAGGGCACACAGCCGATCTTGACCTCACCAAGGCTTTCTACACCATCCCCCATTCTGGTATTATAGATAAACTCACTGGGCTAGGCATAAATCCCTATGTCACAAGATGGGTGGCCAACTGGCTCATTGACAAAACCCACACAGTGAAAGTAGCTGACTCCAAATCTGACTACAGACCAGTGACAAGCGGAGTACCACAAGGTTTGGTCCTGGGTCCTCCCCTGTTCAGTATCTACTTCTCTGAAGTCCAGGCTAATACAGCTGGTCTCTGGCTAATGAAATTCGCAGATGACTGCAAACTTGGAACCATAATAGATTCACCTGCAGATGTGGACACTCTACAAAGAGGCCTCACTGAGACTGAAGTTTGGTGTCAAAATCATGGCCTAAAGCTCAATGCCAAGAAGTGCATTGTCATTCCCTTTGGGAAAAATACCATACCATGAACTACCACATAGGCGGTAGCCTACTAAACACCAAAAGTGTGATAAGAGACCTTGGGACACAGGTGGATAGTAGTCTCTCCTTTGATAATCATGTCACCACAGTAGTCAGGAATTCCTTCTATGTGGCACACCTCATCACAAAGGGGTTCTCCTCCAGAAAAAGAGAGGTCATTGTTCCTCTGTACTCATCCCTTATTAGACCCATCATAGAATACAATGCCCCATTTGCCATGTACCTCGCAAGACATCTGCAACAGCTGGAAAGGCCACAGAAATACCTCACTATAAGGATTACCAGCCTCAAACATATGCCATACGCTGACCATCTCAAAAAACTTCAGCTCTACTCTGTTGCATATCACATACTCCGGGGCGATCTCTGCCTAACATACAAAGCCATGTCTAACCCAGACCTGATGGACATGCTGCACTTAAAGAAATACCAATCTCTCTGAGCCACATGCTCCAGGGACCTAAACCTTGTCACCACAATAAACAGAACATGCTGGTGGGATAGATTCCTGTCCCAGAGACTTCCCCTGCTGTGGAATAGGCTGCCCATTCATGTCAAGCAAAGCTCCTCATTAGCCCTCTTTAAGAGAAAACTTGACAATTGGATGGGTAATAGGAAATTCAACCCAGGAATCACTGCTGTGGCTTTGTTTGACAGGGTCACAGGAAAATAATTTTCTTGGGTGGCAAAAGCCAGGGAACTCGTTTGGCTAGACTTGTATAGCCCCCTAGGGCCGATAGCCTAGTACTTACCTATGAACCTAAGTAGTACTGGTTACACCATGGCTTGTAAACCTTACTTTTCAGCTTCTTTGGCATTCTTCTGTCAAACACTACACCTGATACTCTATGCCAGTTGGCTGCAGCCCCTCTGATTCTAGCTTTGACCTCTTCATTCAGACTACCCTTCTCCTCAACTACTCCCAGATACTTGAAGCTGTTTACCTGTTCCACTATCTTCCCTTCTATCTCTAGTCTCAGCTTCTTCTGATTTCCCCAATTTGCTGCCATTACCACCATCTTATCTGTGCTTAGTTTCATCCCATGTGCCTTCAGATTTGCATTCCATTCTCCTATCCTTTGCTGAAGTTCTAGCTCAGAGTCTGCCTGTACTGCCACGTTGTCTGCATACAGCAGCTTTGTTGATCTGTCCCCTCCAACCTGTTTGCTTATTTAGTCCATCACCAGTATGAACAGCAGTGGGTTCAGAGCTGAAACCTGATGTACACCCACACCCAATGGGAACCCCTCTGTGAGGCTGGACACTGTTTATACTCGAGTCATTGGGTCCTTGTACATAGCCTGCACTAATTCCACCAATGTTTCCAGGACTTCAAACCACCGCAGTACTGCCCAGATCAGCTTACTTGGGACCTTGTCATATGCCTTCTCCAAGTCTAGGAATGCCCAGTTGGACTCTCTTCTCATCTCTAGCTTCTTCTCAAGTATCTGTCTCAGTGCAAACATCGGGTCAATTGTGCTGCATCCTGATCTAAATCCAAACTGCTCATCTCCCATCTTACATTCTACTACTCTGCGTATCCATTTATCAAATCACCCTCTCCAGATCTTTCATGCAATGTGATAGGAGTTTGATGTCTCTGTACTGCCCACAGTTGTGAATGTCCCCTTTATTCTTGCACACTGGCATGACTATGCTTATTCTCCAGTCATCTGGGATACACCTTTCTCTCCACACTGCTATTAGTACTCTCAGGAGCCATTTCTCCCCTATCTCACCCAGCATCTTTATCATATCTGCAGTGCCCTCATCTGAGCCTGCTGCTTTCCCTGACTTCATCTTCCTTAGTGCTGTTCTTACGTCTTCTATTTTGGGCTCCTCTTCTTCTCTCATCATAGGCTGTTTCTGGGGCAGTACAGCTTCTGTGTGGTTTTCTTCATTCAGAAGCTGCTGGAAATATTCCTTCTATCTGCTGCTGATGTCCTCTGGGCTGGTGAGCAGGTTGTAGCTGGCACCCCTTATGAAGGGTGTCTGACTATCTTCTTTATGTTTCTGTCTTTGCCTTGCAACCTGGTATAGTTTCTTTGTGCCTCTTACTGAGTCACTTTCCAGAAGTTGGTACAGTGCCTCCAATGCCCTATTCTTTGCTATTGCAACTTCTTTCATGCTTCTTTGTTAGCCAACCAGTAGTCCTGCCTAGCCTGGTCAATCATTTCTGTCTCCAATTTCTTCCTGCACTCATTTTTTCTTTTGATGACTTCCTGGACTTCTGCATTCCACCACCAGCTTTCCTTATGTACCTTATTTCCATACCTGGCTCGGCCACATATCTTTTCTGTAGTCCTAACACATGCTGTTTTTAGGCAATGCCATTCTTCTTCAACTGCATCTACTTCCTCCTCTTCCTGGGGTGCTAGAGCCCTGAGTAATTCATTGAACTGTTGTACTTTCTCTCCAGTCAACTTCCAGGTCTTCAGCCTGGTCTCTGCTGACCTTAGAGCCTTCTCTGACCACTGCTTGCAGCTGATTGTGGCAACTAATGGTTTATCCTGTGGGATGACTGTTTCACTGAGGATGACTTTGCAATCATGGATTCTGCCCCAGTGCCTTTTTCTTACTAGGAGGAAGTCTACCTGAATTGCATGTTGATTACTTTTGTATGTGATCTTGTGACTGTCTCTCTTTCTGAACCATGTGTTGGCTATTGTCAATCCATTTGCCAGACAGAAGTCTAGAATGGCTTCTCCTTCTTTATTCCTGTTGCTCCAGCCATGTGGACCCAGGCAGTCCTTATATCCTGTTTTGTCTGTCCCGATATGTGCATTCAAGTCACCCATTATCAACACCAATTCATGTTGTCTTGCTTTATCTAGTAGGTCGTGCAACTGCTGTCTGATTGCACTCTTTTCCTCAATATCACAACTCTGCTGTGGGGCATAAACTGAGATTATGAATACTATCCTATCATTACACTGGAGTCTGACTGCCATGAATCTGTCATTAATTCTGATGATATTCCTTACTGCCTTCTGAAGGCTCTCTCTCACCACAATTCCTACACCATTTCTAGCCCGACTCCACCTGAGTAGTAGACTCTGGATCACAAGCCAAGTGTCTTTTCTGCACTGCCCTTCCATCTCATCTCCTGGACACATAGTATGTCTAGCCTCCTCTGTATCATCATGTCATCCACTTCCAAGCTGTGTCCTGTCAGTGAACCTACATTAAGCATATTAATTCTCAGTTCATATTTGGCAGGTTGGCTGATTTTACGTCCAGCTTTCGCTCAACAGAGCTATCCCAGGTAACCCAGGCTGGGCAACTAGACACTGGCCAGCCAGTAATTTATTGACCCAGGCTGCTGGGCTTTATGGCAGGCACACACTGACCAACAGGGGCACATATACCTCTCTCACTGTTAGCACGGGTCCCTGGCGTGGGTAAGAGTAGGCCGGGTCCTCAACCCACTTATCATCGGTAACTACCCATGCCCATTTTTGGCGACATTAGTCAACATGACTGAATCACCTTGAGCCATATTTTACACCATTGAGTGGCTAGCCCTGCCAAGGCACCCAGTCTGTGATCCGTGTTCTCCTATCTTGAGGATACTGCACACCACAGTAGATGCCCAAAGCGGTTGGTCTGTACAACTCTTCCCCCTATAGGGCACCATGCACAGACTGTGCTGCTGCCCACAGCTCCATTCATTGGTGAGTTTGAGATGGAAACACTCAGCATGTTTTTCAGACATGGGAGAAACCCCATGGAGACAAAGGAGAACCTGCAGACTACAAACAGGCATTGGTCGGAAGTCAGGATCGAACCTAGTACCTTGTGCATGGGAGGTCAAGACCTTAACCACTAAGCCATCTGGTTATTCCCCTGCAAAAAGGAGGTCCAACCACCAATCTGGGGAACTACAAGCCCATAAGTCTGACCAGCCTCATATATAAGGTCATGGAAAGAATCATCATACACATGATAAATGAGGGCATAGGTAACTTGCAAATGCTGGACTGATCACAGTTTGGCTTTGTTAAAGAAAAGCCATGCCTATTACATCTGGTGGACTTCTTTGAGAGGGTCACCAAAGAAATGGATGAGGGGAAGGCTATGCACACAGCTGACCTTGACCTGGCCAAGGCTTTTGATACAATACCCCACTCAGGCATTATAAACAAGCTCACTAAATTAGGTTTCAACCCTTTTATCACCCACTAGATAGCCAACTGACTCACTGATAGGTCCTAGAAGGTCAAAATAGGTGAGGCCACATCCACCAACAGGCCAGTCACTTGCACAGTCCTCTAGGGTTTGGTACTGGGCCTACTCCTTTTTGGTATTTAGTTCTCTGAAATGGTAGCAACTGCTGAAGGTATATGGCAGACTAAGTCTGCAGATCATTCCAGGCTAGGGGTTATCTCAGTGGTTCTTTACAAAAAGAATACAAGGTTCAACAAACCTGCCTTATGCACAGGGCCTTGCCTTGAGGACCTTTCCTTCTACTTAGTCTCCTATAGACTGCTAAAGGGTGATCTATGTCTGTCTTACAAGGCATCCATAAACCCCACACTTACGAATTTCCTGCATATTCATAAGTGAAACAGTACCAGAAATACAAGCTTTGTTTACATTTCCACTCTTCTATGCTGATCACCATAAAATAAACAATGTTTCATCAATCGCGTTGGAAAAAAAAGTTATACATTAATATAGCCCCTGTATGTCTGGTATCAAACTGTATCAGATTTTCTTTAGCTGACAAATTGTATATGTAGTCACGTTTGATTTTCTTACCAGGCAATATCCAGTCACAGGGTCACAGCTACTAGCATGTCCATTACAGTTACACAAAATGACTTTAGTGTTAAAGATGGTAATTCATACAGAGTGAAAATGGACAAAATGTATGATTACATGATGAAATATAGGGTTTTTAGTATAGAAAATGCCTACCTAAGAGAGTGTTTGAAAAGGGAAATTGTTCCTAAAGGTTTGAGGGTGGTTAAATACCCTAACAATGTTACTGTGGGGTCCCACTTCCACAAATGTTTGTTGAAAATATTTAACAATTGTGGGCTTGAAATATTGAAAGCAATAATTGAAGAAAATGAAAGTAAGCAAAGTGAATTAGAGAATGAAATTGAAGAATTAGACAAAAGTATAGAGTCTGATTTAATTTTTAACATAAAGGAAGAAAGGGATAGATTTTATAACATTAGAAGGGACATTGACACTAAATGTGAGAACATTACACAACGAAAGATGGGGAAGTTAAGAAGGGACATTACTGAATATGAGAATGACCTTTGCTACCCCAAGCCTATAGAAAAAAGGTACAATACAAAAGGTTTTATGAGGAAAAACAATAAACATTTTTTTAAAAAACAAGAAGGGTATGTGAATAGGAATAATTTTGAATGGGAAACAGAGACATATGATCAAGAATTCCCCCCGTTGGTGGGAAGAAGAGTTTATGAAACTGACTACCAAGAAAGGGGAGAAAATTTTCAGCAACGGGGGGGGAGAAGGGGGAGGGGGAGATTTTAATAGACATTACCCCCCCTTCAGAGAACCTGACTCCCATTAGAAGCATAGAAAATAAAGCAATAAATAGGGACAACACTAAATACACTTATAATGAATTTAGCATTTACAATTTTGGGAACATAAATTTGACTATACCACACTTTACTTTATTGAGTAAGGGGTTGAAGTTCATTCCCATGTAAAAGGTGACTCCACAAGAACCATCCTAGATATAAAGCTATTTACAAGAAAAATTAATTTAGAAGTAATGGCTTTAAGGGCAGGAATGGAAAAACAAGGAATGAAAGGAGATGGACTAACTAGAAAATCGACATACAACCCCCCCCTTTTACCTCAAATAAAAAATTTTGAGAATGTTTTAGTAGAAGGGGTGAGGAGCAAAAGTAACAAAGTATGGTGTAATGAAAATTTAACTGCAGAAGAAAAGGTAGTCCTAAAAGAATTAAGTGGTGATGCCACAGTCAGGGTCATGAAACCTGACAAGGGAGGGGGAATTGTTATTATGGATAAATTGATATATGATGGAAAGATGAACGCAATTTTGAGGAATGAGAACATCTATACTATAGTATCCCTGAATGAGGTAAATGTAGCATACAAACGAATAGATAACTTGTTAGAGGATTTACTCACTGAGGAAGTAATAGACATGAACATTTTCAAGTATTTAGAAGTGAATAAACCCAGAATAGCTACAATATTTGGGATACCTAAAATCCATAAAAACAAGGATGACCCCCCCCTAAGGCCAATAGTTTCGGCAGGTGGCTCTAAAACTGAAGCAATGGCTAAATTTGTTGACTACAAGTGTAAACACATTTGGGTCAACAACGAAATTATACTAAAGGACTCCTGGGACTTTTTGAGCCTATTAAAGCCTGAACACTATAGGGAGGACATGTTATTCGTGACAATTGATGTCATTGATTTATTTAGTTGCATCCCCTACCAGGAAGGGATAGAAATGTTCGAAGAGAGCATTTTTGAAGACAAAAAATTAAAACAAAAGGACAAAATAGCTTGTGTAGCACTTATGGATTATGTGTTGAAATTCAATTTTATTATGTTCCAAGGGGAGTATTATCAACAAAAATCTGGAGTGGCTATGGGGCGGCATGTGCCCCCACATATGCCAACATTGTTTTATTAAAATGGGAAGAAAAATATATAGTTAACAGTGAATATAAACAATACTGGTTAACATACCACAGATTTTTGGACGATATAGTGTTACTTTGGACAGGGGGGTTTGACAAATTTTTAGAATTTTTTGAATATATCAGTGGAACTACTAACTTCTTGAGATTTACATACTCTACTAGTTTAGAAACACTAAAATATTTAGATATAGAGTTATACAAAAGAGATGGAAAATATGAAACTAAAGTGCATAGAAAGGAGACGTATGTCAATTCCTATTTGCACTACGACAGTGCCCACCCTCTGCATAGTAAAAAGAATATTGTCAAGGGGCAATTTGTCAGGGGGTCTAGAATGACCAGTTGGGACTATGATTTCGAAGTAGAGTGTAAAGTTCTAGAAAAAATGTTCTTGGAACGTGGTTATCCTGCAGAATTTATTAGTAAAATAAAGAACGAAGTGGAAAAAGGAAGGCAGGAGAGATTTAAGCCAATTTTGGGGAGAAGGATTAATAATGAGAATCAAAATGACGTTAACAAGAACAAAATAGGTCAACAAACATACAAAAGAAGTTTAGTAGTAGAATACAATGCTTCCAATAGGAAAGTAAAGGAATTTTTAAACAGAGAATGGAATAAATTCTCCGCTTTAACGGATATGGAAGAGATTACCAAAATGGAACCAAAAGTAGTTTATAGAAACTCTTGTAGCCTAAAAAATTTGATGGAAAGGAATGGACATAGTAAAAATAAAGGGAATAGAAATAAAGTAGGAACATACAAGTGTGGCAGGTGCCACCAATGTTCGTACATTATAAACAGGGGAGAAGTATATATTGAAAGCAGAATGAGATGGTTAGGCAGTAAAGGTTTTTTTAACTGTGATAGTACAGGGGTCGTGTACCTTGTTATCTGTCAGTCCTGTCAGTCATTTTATGTAGGGAAGACAGAAAGACAACTGAAAAGAAGGATATACGAACATTCTTATGACATCACAAAAAAGAAAAACATAAATGCATTGTATAGGCATTCCATTTCCTGCACTAAATTTAAATATGAATTTTTTGTTCTGGATCAAGTTAAACCAGACATTAGAGGTGGCCTGTGGGAAGAAATATTAGAAAGTAGGGAGCTTTGGTGGCAGGTCAACCTCGATGCAGGAAATAAACCAGGAATGAATGACTTTATATCAATTTCTTCTCTGTTGAAATTAAAGGCTAATAACATTTGAAAAACTTAAACATGTAATTTTTAAAATGAACACCAGATGGGGGTAGAATATACATGAAACATAGGTTTAAGGAAATCTTTATTGATACACACACACAGGAAACAAATATATAGTCTTCACATACCTGAGTTTTTAAACTAATTTATTTAAGATATTTTTAATGAGATGTTTTATAGTAATTCATTAGTAAACTATTTATGAATGTTTATTATATGTATTTTAATTCAAATTATTTATATAAATAAATGATGTGGAATGATCAAGTTTCAGCACAAGACACTTGCAGAGAGTAGGCATTAATATTTATGAGACGTAAAGGGAGATTTGTTAGTTTAAATTGAAGGAGATGTATTTCATTGGATTAACAATTAAACAGGTGACTTAGAGATTATTTAAATGGCTTTTTGAGTCAAAAATGGTTGTCTGATGAAGTCCTGTATGTAGGATGAAAACGCATGTATTTATTTTTTCTTGGTGAATAAAAGCGTTAATTTCACTGGCGCTCTGTGATTTTGGTGTTGACACTATAGAGGAGAAGACCGTGGTCCAAGGCGTTCTTTTTGTTTGCTGATTTATGTCTGTCTTACAAGGCATCCATAAACCCCACACTTACGAATTTCCTGCATATTCATAAGTGAAACAGTACCAGAAATACAAGCTTTGTTTACATTTCCACTCTTCTATGCTGATCACCATAAAATAAACAATGTTTCATCAATCGCGTTGGAAAAAAAAGTTATACATTAATATAGCCCCTGTATGTCTGGTATCAAACTGTATCAGATTTTCTTTAGCTGACAAATTGTATATGTAGTTACGTTTGATTTTCTTACCAGGCAATATCCAGTCACAGGGTCACAGCTACTAGCATGTCCATTACAGTTGCATCCTGCACATATTCCAAGTAAAACTCCATTTGCGACACGTTCAAATCCAGGTGCACATCTTTCACAAGACAGTCCTCGGTACCCATTAGGACATCTAAACAAAAGGAACAAAATTTGGATGAATAGGTTATTAAAATACATCTTTTAATTCTGAGGACTTTTAAGTGGAATAAGATTGCACTCTTGAAAAAGTAGAAGACTAAAACATGCGGAAGAAAAGTCCAAATGTCTATCATGAACAAGCATAAAAAAAAACAAAAACAAAAGGTTGGATTACAGAAGTCTAAGGGAAAGAATGCCATTGTTTTGTAATAAGTGTAGCTTGATTAATTATTACCAAGCAATTGCAAAGAGGTTTGCAATTTTAAGTATACTGCTAAAGGCTCTGAAAGATGTCCAAAAATATAAAATGATATATCAGCAACAATGACAGTCTTTGAAATGTGTGCATCGTACTCTTGAGGCATCAAATTTCTGCAATAATAATAATACAGATCTTGCTAAAAAACCTCTATCTAAGCTGCAGAAAAGCAGCAGTAACCCATCAGATGGTAATGATGCAATCCCTGGGTGTCAAAGAAGTAGAACATGTACAGAAAAAAAATGTTTTCTGAGCAGAACTGGGCAACTTTTAGGGTTAAAGATAAATATGGAAGCTGACCCAAGTGAAAACGGAGTGGGGGGGGGGGTGTTGCAGGTTGCAGCTTGATGGAATGGGGTGCATGTGACTTGCTGCAAGGCAATCAACATGCCCATCTCACTGCATGAAATGCTACTTCAGTCATAGAAAACAGCATGCAATGACACTTTCACATGAGGAGAATCCACTGGGGGCAATCAAGGGGGTACATAGAGGTAAATAATGCAAAGGGCAAGGTCCAGAACGTATAAACCATGAAGAGTGGAACATGAAATGCTACTTCAATCATGGAAAACAGCATGCAATGACACTTTCACATGAGGAGAATCCACTGGGGGCAATCAAGGGGGTACATAGAGGTAAATAATGCAAAGGGCAAGGTCCAGAACGTATAAACCATGAAGAGTGGAACATGAAATGCTACTTCAATCATAGAAAACAGCATGCAATGGCACTTTCACATGAGGAGAATCCACCGGGGGCAATCAAGGGGGTACATAGAGGTAAACAATGCAAAGGGCAAGGTCCAGAACGTATAAACTATGAAGAGTGGAAATGGTGCATATAATTATTAATCTTTATGCAGATCACAGTCACGTGCTGCCTGTACTGCAATGCCAATCTGTTTCTCATTAACTTCCTAAGAAATGGGCAGTCTCGTGGTTTAATAAATCTTGCAGTGCCCCTGTCTCGATTATGACATTTTATTTTCAGACTATCTGACTAGAAGTGTCTTGTAATTGACTGGCCTTTGGTTTCTGGAACTGAATGGATGAAGAGCTTTGAAGTTTATTAAATAATAGCTAACTTTGCCACTTTCTCTTCTTTTAAGCCTGCAAACTCTCCTTTTCCTTAATTGTGTCTTCTTTGACAAGCATACTAAAAGGGCAAAAGGCCCTGTGCTTTTACACAGAGAGAAATGAAAAACAATTCTGTCTCCAGCACAGCATCAAACCGATGAGTTACAATTTAATCATTTGTTTACCTCAAATGTATAAAGAGTGAATGGGTTCAAATAACACTCAGTTACCTCAAATCACTCCTATTTTTATCTCTGGGTATAAGAGCCAAATAAGACTATTTGAGAATGCCAGCACATTTCATCAGACATAAACCAATTACTATGACTTATTAGTAAGGTTTTTAAAACAGTACTATTCTGATAGGAAATATGTCGAGCATAAACCCTGCAGAAACATTAAACTTGCACACTTCATTGCATTTCTGGTCCTCTGATACTGCCTTAGACTACATGGTGTGACTGAGTTCAATAAAAACAGAACATATGCCTACAGGGAGGATTAAATTATTTGTTGGATTTAACCAAGAAGCATGCACAGACAAAATGTTGCCGTATGAACACACAAGCAAAAAGTAAGAGAAGTGAGACGTGCAAATCAGCAGCAAATGTACACCTTCAATGCCCATAGTAAAAAAGTGAGATAAATCTTCAGGTAACAGGTCAACAGCAGGACAAAGAGATTTCTGTATTAATTACTTAACTTGATTCTGTTTTATAACCCCAAATCCAACTTAACAGAGTCCATTTAAAGTGGAAAACAGTATAAAGTATTGGGACTAACTGAAATATATGACGTTACATAAAAAAACTGTATTCAATAAAGTAAAAATAAAAAAAATGAATACAAACAGCATGAAAACAGTGCTGACATTAATCAAAGATCACATTTTGACTTCTTGGAAAACATTTTGCAGTACAGTGCATAAGTAAATGCACAAACTAGGCACAAAAATGCAATACTGAAGTAGTGTTAGTAATCAAATTTAAAATATACAAAGTTAGACTGTATATTACTAAACAATTGCTAAAAACCTCCCCCCTCTGTCAGATTCTGAATTCATTAAACTACTTTAAATAGTAAACTGTACTCCCGTTATCATCAGTATCCTGCACACGAATATACCATCAACATCTTCAACAATTAAGATTGAGGAGGGATGTGAGGGTTAATGCAATACCTATCCGAGTAAAGGAGGAGAGTGTAAGACAGAGAAGGCCTAAGGGAGACATTAAGGAAGGAAAAGTTTACTCTAAGACTGAGGGAAAGGAACTGTAAGGAAAGTGTAGCAGTGGAAAAGAAAAGAGAATTACACAAGGGAGAAGTTATATATGGAATGCATCACTCAGTGAGAGAAGACAAATGAAAATAGGCAAGGGGGACAACAGGAGAATTAAAGTCAGAAAGGCAAGAGAGCAAATGAAATTAAGAAACTATAAGATGAAGGTATGTAAAAAGGATACTTAAGACAGAAAATAGTAATACTAACACAGCAAGACTATGACGTTTCAAAGTAATCTAATAATAATCTCAGCCTGAAGTGGAAGCTGGTTGCCCAGATGAGAAACTTAACTGGTTGCAGCATTCAGCCACTTGTACACCAAAGGCAGCCTCTCCATAACTAAGAAAATATTCCTTTACTTTAAACAGCTACTGAACACTACAGTTTTCAACGGCGCCTACCAAGACAGGGTGTTAAGAAAAGATGGACATTTCTTGAAAACAATTCTGTGTACTGCATTGTTAGCTTTAAGAAAATGGGGAGCGCAAGTTAGTTTAGAAAAATGAAAACGAGACACAATTACAGTATAAGCAAATAAGAACTGTTACAAACCTGTTCCTTTTTATAGGTGAAAAATCAAACTTCCATACAGAAGGCAAGCAAACAAAAAGACACAGACAATGGACAATGAGTTGGGTTACCTCTATACAATATCCCAAGCTTTCAGCTTTTCTGTTTGATCATTGGTGATTAAGCCAAGGAGTACACTGGACCTGACAAAAAGAAGGGGCATTCTCTCTCTCTCTGAAGATGTAATTAGCAAATGTTGGGTTGGAGTCTGATTCACTTGAAGTGCTTCAGACAGAATATGCTTTACTTTTTCACATTCAAGTATAAGTTTGGTAGCTTTAGCCAAGACGGAACCGAGTTAACGCTGCATGCAATTTTTTCTGTATGGAACAGATGGGGGCACTGTCTACAAAAACAGTCAATCCAGCAGCCCCTCAGCTTACACGTGTCATTTATAACAATAGATATGAACAAAAGGACAAGCATAGTAGAACACTAAGGAGAAAACTTGCAGATTGGAGGAGGCTATATTATTCCATTGGGAAATTTGAATTTGACCTTTTAAGTTAATGGCTTATCAAAATGAATGGTGACACGCCAAAGGCCCATCTCAGCTAAACAGGTTACCAGCAATTGGTGGCTTATGATGCCAAAGGTTTACAGAAATCCAGGAATAGAGAACAAGCAACACAGTTAAGATTCTGCTCAGTGTCAAATCTTGTATTAACGCTAGGACTGCAGTCTCTCTTCATAGCCAGGACTGAAACCATGCTGGAAGTTTGTCAATAAAACTGTTTTCATTAATACACTCAAAGAGTTGATGATGGGACATAATTCTCTAGCGATTTAGAGATGGACCATAACAAAGCAAAATAATGGAAATTGTTGAAGTCAGCAGAACAATAATTAATGGACTTTGGAAAACGCTCACCCCTCTATCAATTTATGAATTCATTAAACTATTTTAAACTGTATAAGACAGACAATATAATTCTTTCTGTTCTATTAAGAACAGACTTAAGAAATGGTTGAGTATAAATTCTGACTCAAACTAACAATAATCTTAGGGGAAAGTTGAAAATGGCATATGGCGCCAAGATAACAAAGTATAACATACTCATTGCTATATTTAATGTTATCAGTTAGAAATATTAAGTATATTTAATTTAGTTATGACACATGTACTTAGCATATAGTGATGGTCTTTATTTTGGATTAGTTTGGAATGCTGTTATTATTGTTTGAGAATTATACAAGAACTACTTTGACATACTGATGTACACATGCAAGTATTCAATGAATATGGGAAAACTGTTATAATACTGTGCTATTTTAAAAGTATGATAACTTTTAAATAAATAGAAAAAGGAAAGATATTGCATCCTTTCATCCCCCAGACAGTTCTTGTAACCAAAATTAAAAAAAAAAATCTGCTAAAACTCGGAGCCTTTTTTGTTGTAGCAGACAACCTGGTTCCATTTTTGAGAATTATAGCTCCTCCTCCTTCTTGTCACCCTATTACAACTGTTATCTGTAGGAGACATGTTGCCAAAATGCAAAAGGCAACTGTTGCAATTCAAGTTCAGTAAAAGAGGTTCTTGATATGAATAGAAGATAGCACAAAAGAGGTACTGATGTCCACCAATACCTGCTGGAATTTCTGTATTATACAATAATAAGTTATTTGATATTTTAAAATTATAGGCCCATGGAGTTGGTAAAGTGTAATTTTTGTAGAGGAAAGTGAGGAAGACGATGACACTGGCAAGATGAGATAATATAGTCAAAATGCAAATGTTTCCCAGCTGTTGGATCTATGAAACAAAGAGATGGAGGCTTATCTGCAGTGCCTGTCAGAGACAACAGTATGGAGAGGGGTAGGAAGGAGTAGCTGGTGTTTGCTTCCCATCCTGGAAAGAAACAGCAAGGCTCATGGGCAGATGGTTGGTGCTGCCATAAAAATGGCTGACTAGTGAGTTTGGTGAGCATGCCAAGTACAGAAGGGGTTAGCAGGGTGGCCTATTGGTTAAGGTGTTTGCCTTACAAACACAAGGTGCAGGGTTTGAGTCTTACAAGGGATAATTGGCTAGGCTTCAAATGGCTCACAAGAGCAGTTAGCTTAGTACTAATCTATGAACCTAAGTATAACACTTAACTAGTGGGCTTACATGTAAACACATGTACTAAACATTTAGAAAATTCAGGACCTGTGTCAACAGAGGGATCTCCAGACTACCAAGAAAAAGGGAAATGGCATATAAATACCATCACTAGACAAGACTGATACCCATGCAGTGCTTAACTCTTCACTCTGATGTCTGCTGTGTTAGGCATGATGGGGAACAAGGGGTCCACTAAGGGGCAGAAATATTACAAAGGCGATGAGGTTGGGAATAAAAACAATAACAAAATAAAAATAATAACTTCATGGCGATTTTTCATGTAATGAAGAAAGCAACAGTTGGGTTGTTGAGTTTTGCCTGGGAGTAAGAATTGCCGTAAGACCCTGGACTAAACCTCTTTCAGATATACTTTTTAGTGGTTCACAAAGTATTTCTTTTAAGTTTGGTTCAGGAAGTATTCCTGCTGAAGTTCCTTTTTCGCTTAAAGCAATTTTGAGACTGGTTTCCATTTTTTTGATGTTCCAAAACTGAGGCCTAAACTATTGGGTTATATGGGGCCAGCCAGTTATGAGAACTGAAGGGCCCATGTGTAGAGACAATTAAGTGACTCATGGAATTGAGGTCAGATAACGAGAAAGGGTCAAAATAATAAACCAAATGTGCACTATCTATAATTATGTAAGCAATTTCACAATTCCACACGAAATATCAACATTTACATTATCAGTCTTGGCACATGGGTGTATGCGATGCCGGTGACCCAATTTCAGAAGTGACTCAGTTGCAAGATGGTCTGTTAGTTTGTTGAGAATGACTGACTGGAGACCATCTTTCCTTTACTGAGGGAGGAAGAAAGAAGGAAAGACAGGCAATCTTTTGCCATAGGAATATCTCTTTGTTGAAGTCAGGGCCTAGTCCTGAATGAAGTAGGACACCCAGTAAGGAAAAGCTAGGGACACAGAACACAACTCCCCCATAGTGTGTACAATGTATTAAAATACATGTCATGTGCAAATGTCTACATTGCATGCATTATACACTGAATATCCCCCAAAGTGGAAAGGGGAGTAACAGCGGGTCTATATTATATATTCGAAGCTTCAAAATTTTGAACCTCATATGCTTGACAACATATGAGCGAAACTTGAAACCTCGAATATATAATAAAAAAGATAAAAAAAACTTACCTTAATGCTCTGAGCAGGGGGGACCCTCCTGCACCCCCCCCCAACTCCGAGACCACACTTCAATGCAGAAAAGGTAAATTTTCCCATTCTGCGCATATGGAGCCATTGCCTTTCACCTTCAAACTTTTCAAAGTTCAATCATATGGTGTCGACCATATGACATTCAAACTTTGAAATGTTCGACAATTTAATAGGGACCTGTAACAGCCTAATGAAAAAGAAACTGGGTCACCAAGATTATAAACCAAACTATCTATCTAAGAATGACAGCAAACTAATTAAAGGACAGCAACTGGAGTTTATTATTAAATGCTCAACTTCTCTGTGCTTTTTCTCCCTATTTATTGTCCCTTCTATAAATAAACAACAACACAGCATTTAAAATATTTTAAATTGACTGTTTCTCTCCACTAGAACAGTACCTTACTGTACTGTGGTGGTTTCACTTTTAAAAACTTTTATCCCACCCTTGCTGCAGTCTCCAATTCATTGATGTCATCAAGGCCACTGAATACAGGTAGCTTTCTGGCCAGTTGCCTCTCCAAACTGACATCACCATGACTGTCATAAAAACCCACCCATGCTGTGACTTCACAGCTCCCTGGTCCTTCCCCTACCCATACAGAAAGCAAAGGCTAGAACAAGGAAACTGTACATGAGTCAAGTCTCCTGCTGTGAGCTGTCAGTCACAGCAGGTTACAGCTCAAATTACCCTTAGCACTTTGACACCTAGGGAAGTTAGGTGTGAAGGGGGATGGGAGATGAGTCAAAGTAGTACAATTCAGGCTTCACAAAAAATGCAGTTTAGCCATTCTAAAAAGAAGCAGAAGTAAAAAGCACTTTGAAAATTTGTTCTGTGGCATTTGTACTGTTTGAGTTTTAAATAGTCATTGAACAGCATGAAATGTTACTTAAAACTAACTGAATGAAAGAGAGCAGTGTATGCATGTAAAAATCAATGCAGTGACAGGAGCTTTAGGAAGAAAGAGGCCTGTGTAATGTAACTTTTAACAGACGAGCACTGCATTTTGGGATACCTAGAGGCAGACTAAACAATCAGAATTACTTCAAGATGCCAGATCCCATGCGGTCAGACTCAGAAGTTACATATAAAAATATTTAAAAACCTGTAAATAGTCCCAGAGTGGTGTTAAAATGTAGGAAACACCAAACCACGATGAAATAAACATGTTTTTTTTGAGTCTGTGGGTGCAGTTCTCCTTTAAATTTCAGTAAGGGTTTAGGGCCAAAAAAACATTAAAATATAACAATTATGTAATATTTGAGTGAAATATTGGGATAATACCCACTATGGGAAACCAGTTGTCAACAGGAAACAGAAAGTAGTGACAATGAAGAAAGAATTCTAATTGGACACCACAAGATTAAGTTCGGGGAACAATCCTTTTGTTATGTGCATGTCAGCTACAGTGTAGAGGGACCTGGGGATAAAAAGCATGAAAGCAAGCTTCTCTGTCATTAATACAAAACACTTCAATGAAGTTGTTAATGAGGTACACTAGAAAACATAAATACATATCTGCCAAGGTTGTGGAACTTTGAACTCTTAAGTCCGTACGTAAAATAAGTTCAAAAGAATGCACCTGAACAACAAAGTACCCCATGAAAAACTGCATAACTGGGAGAGACAGAGTAAGCAGCAAAAACTGAAAAGGACCCGAGATACTTTTTCATGTAATCTAAATGTGGGCACTAAATGTGAGAATACAGTAAGAATGACCAAGCAGTACTATCATCAGCAGAAAACAGTAGCTTTCTACTTATGTACAGACAGGTGGTGAGATCTCAAGTCAGAATGCTATGCACAGTTCTAGACACCACAGCTCTAGTAAGAGACAGACATGATGGAGGTTGAGCAAAACATTGCAAAGCTTACAAAGGAGACAAATACATATAGACCAAGAATGTAATCACTGAAAAAGATGCGATTCAGACTTGAATACAAAATAACTACAGCTCAAAAGAGTAGCACCTACCAAAATAACAGTTATAAAACAACAAGGTGTCAAAATTTGAAGCCAGAGGAGTGATGAATCAGATGAAATGTGACGAGGCACTTTTTCACAGAAAGTGTTGTGAATATATGAATCAGCCTCACCAAGAATGTTCAGAAGACAAAAAAAATTGTAGCAAAATTCAAAAATACGTGGGTCAGTTACAATGCAGTATTACTGCAGGTTGGAAGAAGCAGCTCAACATTGTCTGATAAGAAAAAGAAAACATTATGTAGGATAATGAGAAAACTCAGTAGGCAAACTGATGGTTTGTGTTAAAACTCACTAAAATATCTAACGAAGAAGCTCAAGTCCTCTTACTTACATGATGTAGTACTGATATTTTCATAGGTTTAAACTATGCTAATGACAACCATGGTCGTTATAAGCTTAGCTATGTGATCCAATCCAGTTTTGTTCCTGAGTATCTTGGATACCTATATGTAGCTAAGGGTTACATAGAGGGGACTATGTAAGTTAGAGATTAATTTACCTACTATCGACCTCTGTACATCAGTAATATGAGGTCCAGACTGGGGCTGAATTTCAGAATTCCCATCCAGCCTCTCAGTAACCTGTAGGAGAGTGAGTACAGAGATAAGGCCATAAGGTAATCTGTGTAGGACAGGACATTCATACCCTGGATTTTCCTGGTGAGGAACATTTGAGGGCATGCCAATGTTACAAGTGCCTGGATAGGTACATGCCAATGGGGGCATTGTTCTCAATTATGGGTCTGATAGGGACTATAACTTTCATGGACCTGAATGCAATACCCTTACTTATGAGATAGTCGACATAGAATAATGTTCTTACCATCTTGGCTACATATTAGTCAAATGCTAGATTACTATCTACACATGTTCCCAGATCCCTAACTATTGGGTCAACTCTTAAGGTTGTTTTAACAATGGAGTATTATCTTGGCTAGATGATTTCCCGAAGGGCACTATAATGCATTTCTTCATGCTAAGTTTTAATCTGTGGCTTTGGCACCAGTCAATTGTTTGTATTAGATCTTCTTGTAGAATGCCACTGTTACAGTGGGGATCTATGACAGCTCCCAATTTATAGTCCTCTGCTAACTTGGTGAGTCAGAGGCCTAAGACATTAGCCTTGTATTCTGAGAAGAAGATGTAAAACAGGAGCCATAGGGTACTCTGCTGTTGAGCTGTCTCCTGGTGGAGGTGGTCTCAATGATCCTGACTTCTTGCATCCTATCTGTAAGCCAGCCACCAATCCAATGAGTTATGTAGGGAATTTAAGCCTAGCTCTGAGAGATAATCAACAATACCTGAGTGGGGTATTATATTAAATGCCTTGGCCAGGTGAAGGTAGGCGATATTCGTCATCTTCTCCTCATCCATAGTCTTGGTGACCTTCTTGAAGAAGTTTACCAGGTTGAGTAGGCAAGACATTCCTTTAAAAAGCCAAACTGGGACAGGTTCAGTGTTCTTGCTGATCATTTCCATGACAATTCATTCTATGGCTTTGCTTATTAGATTTGTCAAGACTGATGGGTCTGTAGTTCCCGGGGTCAGATGGTCAACACTTATGAAGAGGGATGATCATTGCAGCCCTCCATTCACCTGGCATGTAACCGGCTTTGAGGCTGAAGTTGAAGAGTACTTCAAGTAGTCCTGCTAGGTTATGTTTTAGGCTATTTAAGAGGTAACAAGGGATACTGTCATGGCCCAGTGAAGCAGTGTTTTTGGCCTAAGCGAGCACCCCGGGACCTGCTCCCTGTTGACAACTGCAGGAAATATGCTAGAAAGAATTTCACAGCAGTTGCGAGAGAGAGGGCTGGGGTGAAGTTAGAGCTAAATTTATTAGCCAGTAGATTGGCTTTGCCACCCTACAAAAATGAAGGTTGTACTATTTATAGCCAGTTCTGCACACCTCTGAGTGTTACTTTTAAGGTTCCTTACATAGTTGAAGAAAGTCTTATGATTGTCCTTAGCCTTGGAGACTATCCTGACCTCATAATTGTCTCTGTTGAACTTCTTACAATACACTTCTTGGTTTCTTGTTTACTTGAATCAGAAAGCTCTTGTCTCTGTGATAGTTGCTCTTTCTGATTTTGTCTGTGACTTTTTTATTATATACTTTGTTAAGGTAAGGATTCTACCTTTGGGGTTTGTTTTTGGTGTTACATTTGAGCTTATTTCTGGTAGGTATGGCTGCCTCAATGCAGCCATTTACATGTTTGTACAGAGTTTCTGCGAATAATTCTGTGCAGGTAACTGTATTCTCTGAGGTTTAAGGAACCATGAATTTTGACAAACTATTGCTTAACAGGATGTAGTTTGCTTTAGAATAGTTCGGTTAAAGGTTTAGTTGGGTTCTCTGGTTTGATTTTTTTTTTCAGGGGAAACAGCTTTGTGGTCAGACCTCACCAATGACAACATGACACAGAGGAAGGTGCAATGCTCTCCTATGTTGGTGAGTTCTAGGTCCAGTATGTTTGATCCTCTGATTGAAGTACATACTACCTGGTCCAGGGTGTTCATGTTGATAAATTCTAGAAAATGTTGTGCCTGTGAGTTAAAGACAGTGTACATTTCCCAGTCTATAGAAGGGTAGTTAAAGTCTCCCATGAATAGGGTATTTGGTTGGATGGTGAGTACATCTAGTAGGTGTAGATAAGAGTTGTATGCTTTGTCCATCATACAGGATGACCTGTAGCTGGCCAGGACATGGTAAGGAACCTTATCTAAGGAGACTTGGATATGAATGAACTCCAGGCCATCATCCTGTTCAACCAACTAGAGTTGTATTTGTTGCTAACTTAGATCAAGACCCCTCCATCTTTAGCCCCTATATGTGCTGCTGTTAGTCTAAAGGTATGAAAGGCACTGTAGTACCTTCTGTAACTTTAAACCATGTCTTGGTTGACAGGTTACAGATGAATGATCAAACTGGTGATAGTGTGCTTAAGCTGAGTAAGAACTTTGCTTCACAACTTCAGAATTTGAAGGTCAAACTTGAGTTATGGCTACTGTTTGTCTGCAGTATCCTAGTGTCCACAAGGGATTTCATTGGGTACTCCAGATGTTTCTCATCTCCTAAAAACATGCTTTATGAATGGTTAGTTTCTACATACTGCATTTACCCTTGATCTTATGACCACTGTCTGAAGCTAAAAAGAGTCTGGCTTGGATCCTTTGAGTTATCCTGTTAAAATAAAAAGTGAGGATTTGTCTAAACAGGTCTTTAGAGGGTGGGAGGACAGAAGTGGGACAAATACTGCCTGCTGCTACAAACATCCGGACAATGCACTTGAACTTGTACCATCTCAGGGTGCATGCTAGCTAGCCTAATACTCTACAAGTTTAAAGCTACAAATGCCACTGAGTTAATGCATGACAGGATGACAGCATCTTGTCTGTGTACACTATGGCCCACTTCTGGAAAAGTGGGGACAAATGACTGGCTCTGCGCAGGACCCAGCTGCACTCAAAGTTACCACGATGATGGATTTTGTAATGGAAACAAAAGCACAGCTGTAAATGCAAATTTCAGCTTGTGCATTAGAAGCCAACTCAGTTGACAAAGAAGGATAAAGCATGAGTGTGACCCAGGTGAGATAGGATCAATTAGTGACTTTTGAATTTGCTGGAGATGGTCTCAGAAGATGTCTTTGTCCACTCGGTGGGGGTGGGGGGGGATGCCTGACTTGTGCACTAGAAGCCAACTCAGCTGACCCAGAGGGTTAAAGCCTGAGCAATGCCCACATTAGATGGGATCAGTTACACGTGTTGAAGCTGGTGTGTGAGGATGGATGTGTCCATCTTGAGTGGGTGGGTGTCTGTGGATGTCCAGTACCACAACCCCTTGGAGGATAGGCAGCTATGCAAAGGGCTGCATGAGGATGGACATTTAGTCTTCAAGCTGTTAGGTAAAAACACTGAGTTCTATTACAAAACAGCTTGTTTTACTTAGCCTTTTAAGCATTCATTAGCAGTGTATTTAAAGTAAATCAGCCCCAAAAGGCCAGAACCTCATCATTAAGTTGGGTATTCACAGTGCCTGTCATCCTTACTGAAAAAGCAGAGTGTCATCAGTAGATAACTGCCACTGTTTAAACACTGCTTTTGTTTTTCATAAAACCATTTTTTTCAAACTGTCTGCAAGTTCTAGACTGCAGCTGTGTAACAGTATGTAACAGTAGGATAGGACTCAATGATGTCAGACCTTCAGTACAAGACCATTTTGAAAAAAGATCATCATCTACATAGAAGCGGTACTGTAAGCAAGTGTTAAACTTTTATATTACGTACCTGCACTCTTCCACAGAGCGAGCTGGTCCTTGACTGGTGCTCTCCACAGTGGTGTGATCCATGCTGATGTCACTAAGGCCAATGCTGACCATCTTGTTGTCATAAGCCGTGCGAATCATTATACTCTCCACATTCGCAAGGGTCATCATAAGGTCGTCCCGGTTCACAGGGGCTCCTGATTCATACTGCCAATTACCCTTTACATAACACAGGAAATAATTTTAATGTTAAAATTCACATGAACTAATTCTCCTTACATGACAAAATGTTTTGAAGGTTTTGTTAGACATATAATTGTTTGTTTTAAAAAAATTAAAGCCTCGACTTTACTGTCAGGTAGTTAGCAATTCATATTACCTCTGAAATGCCTTCATTTCTACTTTCAGACAGTATCTTACTATTCTTCCACATACCCTTCTATAAAACATGCTACCCTCCCAAACTTTGTTGATAATCCCCCGATATATCTAAAGGCTTCTATGCTGACACTTTTTCATGGTGTTAAAAAACAAACTTTCACAGATGGCAGACATAATTTTGCTCAACTTGTCTCTGTGTTCACTTCCCATTTTCAATACAACTTAACCAACACGTTTCCTTAATCCACATAAAACTCATTTAATGACTATATGAACGTATGTCAATGGAAATATTTAAATGTATCTGTTCTACTACCAACACAGTTATCTATTACTTGAGTATTATTCCATTTACCCCAAATTATTTTCAAAAATAAATCAACTGCCTTGCAATCTACACTTTACTGTGGTAATGCACTGCAATTATCCAATTTTATCCTATTTCTAAGAAGTGATGTCTCCTGAGCTCTTGTCATTAAATCACCTTCTTTGCTTTACTAGTTTGACCTTTCATTCCCTCTCTGCAAGTCAGTCCACTCCATGGAAGCTCTGATCATGAAATGCATACAGGTCACAAATGTTAAGTCATCTTACCCTGATAATACAACACAAATTTTACCTTCTTTAGTCTTCATCATAATTCAGACAATCATTTATCTTATGATACTCCTAAGTAATCAATGTTTTCATAAGTTTCAATGTCAAGCCTGCAAACCACATCTTCTAGAAGCTTGATTTGACATAACCCCAAATCCACATTTCTTAGTGCACATACAACAGTTTAAGCATTTATTAAAAGTAGACAAAAGTGTATAATTTAAGAACAAATACTAATCTCTTCCATAACCTAGGCAGACACTGTTGAAAACTCAGTCCTCTTTTCCCCATTGTTTATATTAGTTTTCTGTACAAATATGTTGAACTAGTGTTAGCCATCCATACTCTGAACTTCATTGCTTTCACAACACCTTCAAACAAATGTACCTGTGTCTTGTTTGTTCAACATTTTTGTTTGTTTTTTTTAATAACCTGATCTGACAGTTCCTTAAAGAACAGATATAGGAATTTACAAGCCTACAGGACATAGTACAGTATAAGCTCCCTAAACATATCCCTGTAGTTTTATTTCTGTACCTCTGTTATTTCTTGATAAAACACTGTTGGACTTTACACAGTTGCACTGCACTCTATAAATGGTGGAAAAAGTGTAGTATACATTGACATAATTCTTTATCTGTGCAGTCCTGCTATTTAGATCCAGATGAGCTACTCAAAGTGCCTTCATAACTACAGTGGATACATTTTAATCAGAGGTGGTGCAGAGGTTACAACTGCAAAATGTAATCCGTATGGTAAAGGGTTTAATTCCCTCAACCCTCACTTGTCTAATGTCTGACCTTGAACAAGTCACGTAATCAGACATTGCTCTTGGGTCACCCCTGAAAAGCGACTGTGTGTCCAGTGGTCTACCTGGTTAACAAATATGATTACTTATTCATTATTTATACACACATCTTTTATAGCAGTAACAATTATGCACATACCGTCATCATCAGTTGTATAATCAAAGTCCCCAGAACCTTTTTTAAAACATGGGTATTTCTTGACACTAAATATAAGACAGTTGTCAAAATATGATAAATACAGAGCATCTAGACTTCCAAAAGCATGCTATGTCTGCAGTGGAGATAACCACTCTTCTTATCATGCAATCACTGTTGGTCATGCACTTTCACCTCTGAAAAGAAGATAAACAGGAATAGGGTTCAACAATGAAGAGTGGTGTACTCCAGTGGTTACATATGCTTTATAATGCTTGTTTCCCTTTTGGCGTTGGCATTTGCACAACTGCTCGACTTTTTGCTGCATCAGGTTTCTGTCCCTATGATGTTAGGGCATGACAGAGTTTTAAGTAACCATTCTTATTTAACTTGATATCATGATGTTGTCATCTACTCAGCAGTTTTAGCAGTCTCTTGTCATGCTATTCTGGGATCAGAGTTCCCAGTAGCAGTTCAGCAATTATGGTAATAAACACTAAGTATTCAACCACCTGTGCAACAACTCTTTGGAACACTTCTGGTGCTGATAACCTAATAGTGGTCTAAGGAATTTGTAAACTCCTAACAGTGCAATAAATGCAAACATTTTGTACTTTGTTTCATTTGCCAAAATCCATGCTTTTCGTCTAATATTGAAAACAGCTTGGCACTTGACATACTTGATACCACTTTCAATAGTAAACAATGAGTAGTGTTTTAGTTTATACACAATATTCCGATCTTTTGATAAATATAAACCCAAATATCATATTTCTTTACAACAGCAACCATAGTATTCACACTTTCTATGGTCATTTATGGCTTCTCAAGGAAGGTTTTCCACTCACTTTTTTATCCACTCTACTCCTGGGGGCTACTGGGGCTCTTATTTGGAGCATGTTAACTCTGTCATAGCATCATGTTTTATTTGCATAGGGTATTCTCCTGGTAAACTTACTAAGCCTGTAAGTAAATCACCACAGTTGTCCAGGATATCATTTGTAAGGATCTGTATAGCATGTGGGAAGTTGTTATGACTGTGTGATTGACTCTGTAAATACATATTCTTTTATTTTACACTTTGAATTTCTTTAACTCTTCTTATTTTCTCACAAGCAAAACAACCAATAATATCAAGAAACTTGACTTTTTAAATACTACAATTTGTAAAAGAATCTTGAGTTTATTTCTGTCAGTGTCATCAACTTTTTACATAATGTCTATACTTTTAGCTAGAATATTTTAATAACATTTTAATAAACCCTGCTTTCTATAATCTTATACAACCACACCCCAATAAAACTACTTCTGGACATCACCAAAGCTAACAAATCAGCTGGGAAATCACTCTTCTCGCACTGCATTCCTAAAATATGGAACACACTTCCCACCCAAATACCCTCTAATTGCTCTATGGAACAATTAAAAAAACTTCTAAAATCACACTTAAGCAGCTCTTGGCTCTGTCCCTGCACTTGTCCTACCTATATATTTTATTCCCAAACCATTACACATGTGCATTTCTGGGATTGCATACTGTGAAACTCCTTAACCAACTGTAGAGAATCTATGTATATGTCTGGTTTACAACAAGGTCACTATTAAGCTATGGTGAAATATATATTATCATTGTAAAACAATCTAAACCACTGTTTAATATCTGTATAATTGCAAACATACTTTATCTGTTCTGTTGTCAATACTGTTCTTTTGATAAATTTGGACTTTTGTTAACTTTGGACTTTTGTCAGTTTTATACCTTTGTACATTTGTCTGCTTTGTATTTCTGTCAATTTTGCAGCTTTTTTCCCCCAGGCCTTCGCTGAAAAAGGACCTGTGTCCATTTGGACTTTCCCAATAAACAAATGTAAAATAAATAAATAAGTAAATAAATAACATTTCAGTCTTCTCCTCTATGCCATTTACAATATCTTCAAAGAAAATCAGGATATTATACTGCACCTGTACTTAGTTTAAAGTCAGCATTTGGCTTCTTAATTCTGAGCATGGCTTGATAAGTCAGGCCTGCACGCTTGTTTTTCAGTGCTTCTGAGGCATTTTTTACTTCAAAGTATTAGGTCTCTTCACTCTAAAAGCACTTGTGATCAATTTATTGATACAGCTTTCATGCTTCTACTAAAAATGCATATTATTTTAAACACATTAGTTTTTCTTTTACATATCTTTGCAAAATGTAATTTTATATAACAGATTCTGAAAAATGGACTAAATGCAGGACAATGACTCCTAGACTTACAGCCTCATCCAATACATGAAGCCTAAATCTTAACTATGTGCATTTCTGTCTGGTCTTCAGTGTTGTTACTGTACCTTGCCACATGGCTCATGATTCATATTAATCAGTTTTTGAAATATATTCTTTCTTTATTTCTCATGTTAACTTTTTACTTGATTGCTATTTTATCTTAGCCACTTCCTTTTCCACAGTTTATTCTTTTAACTGTTTGCTAGAAATATCACTTGCTCATCACATATCCACAGACTTTGATAAGGCTGAGTTTGTTTTGCTAATAGCTTGCCCCTTATACACCACAGAGTATTTTGTTATTAATGAATCATGGAACTCACCAGTGCCATGCTCTTTGTCTCTTTTCTTCAGCTTAGTAACCATCAGTGACCCTAAGGCAGCATTTCCTTGTTATCATAAAGGATGAATGGCAAACAAACAGTAAGTTCTTTCTAGAATATCAATAATTATTGAACTTCTGTCATATTGCTACCTTTTTATTCCCTTCAAAGAAGTAAAAGACTTAAATACATTCAAGGCTTCTTCCCGAGAGATGTGGAGGGATGTAACACATTGTACTTTTGTAGGCTAATCCAGTTGCTGTAAAGGATAAATCAAATTTACGGATTCAAAGCTTCTAGTTTTTTTTTATAAACTTCCGTGGAAATGGAGAATTCCAGTGAGTGTAGCTGAAGCAATTTGTTCCGCTAAGAAATATGCTTCTAGACTTACAAACACAGAAACTCATGAATGCAGAAATATGTCTTTACTGCTGCAAGTACCTTTAGTCAGTTCTACACAACTTTCTGCTCTTCTGACACTATGTGATGTCTAGATGCTGTGGTCTAGCTTCCATAAAATCTATATTAACATTGAATTCTCTAGAAGCAAGTGCACATAGATTGCAAACTCCTGTAGCTAGCTTCTCAATACATAAAACATCTACTCCATATTCTAAACTGTACATCTCACCCTGATTGGAGAAAAAATGTTCTCCTTCAGGGTGTTAATATATAGATAATACCCAGTGAAAAACAAATTTGTTACTTCACAGCAGCATATTAAGCTGCTGTGAAGCTCAGACTGTAAAAAAGCTAAAGGATGCCATTATTTTACATTTGCTAAACAGTACTTTGCTGTTTAACAAGTGTACAATTAAAACAAAAAGTAAAAAAAAAAATAGAAAAAAGCATGTTTGTGTGTGTGAATGTCTGTGTCTGTGTGTGTGTGTGTGTGTGTGTGTGTGTGTGTGTGTGTGTGTGCGTGTGTGTGTCTGTGTGTCTGTGTGTAAGATAGTGATTGTTTGTTCCTATGCATAAGTGTGCATGTCTATCTGTCTGTATTTCTGAATGTGTATATCTATTTATATGTTTGTATGTCTGTTTGGGCTTCTGAATCTATGCGTGTGTGTATGTGTGTGTGTGTGTGTGTGTGTGTGTGTGTGTGTGTGTGTGTGTGTGTGTGTGTGTGTGTATAGAATAAATAATTTCCAAGCATATTCTGGATGCAACTATTTTACACTATAAAAATAAAACAGTAAATAAAAAACACAAAACAACTGAACAGATAAATCATTGTCTAAGCACAATAATGCCCTCCAGGGCATGTTATTATGTAATTATACGATGACCGTCCATTAATATTCCAAAACGTGCACACTGATTGGCCAGTGTGCTCGTTGTAAATGCCACAATATACCAACGGAAAAAGGCCCGGTCACCCAGACTTTTTTCCGTTGGTATAAAGTGTCCAAAATCTTTTTTTTTAATAAATAAAAAAAGAAAAGAAAAAAACTGAGTAACAGAGACTTTCTTTTCTCCGTTGCTTCCATTTCACAGCACTGATGTACTGGGTATGCGTATGAATGCAAGTCCCATATGCATGCGCAGTACATCAACACAAGGAAGCGGTATACCACCACCGGCGGAAGAGCAGGAATGCACTGTTATACAAAGACATTACTTAAGAAAAGTATTTTTTTTTTCTTAAATAATGTCATTGTATAATAGCAATAACCGACTCCGTGATTGTGGTATATTGAAATTTACCCATGGTTGGCTTTACTTAATCACTCGGGCTTCGCCCTTGTGATTAAACCATGCCAACCATGGGTAAATCTTCACTATACCACACTACGTCATCAGTTATCGCTTAAATAATGCTCTTCCAGGGGTAGAGAGGTCCTCTGCCTGATGCATCTGGCCTAAGAATACCCCTGGGCATTCATTATTTACACAACAACATACACCCTGGAGGGCATTATTGCTTGCATAATGACAACTGCTGATCTGTTTTTTTTTCCTGCACATTTGACAACTACGTTAACATCTTCCATCTACTGAGTGACAGGCTCTTTTTTTCACCGAATATAAATTATGAAAAAATGAAATTGTGATTAGTTCATCAACAATTTCCATAAAAAATTCTGTGTTATGCTTATTAGGGAAAAAGTCGGAGTTCTTACTGAAAGGGTCGGTACTATCCAAAGCAGCACATAAGTGAAGATTTATAGTTCCAACATATTTCTAAGTATCAGCCTGAAAAGTCATGGTTTTTGAATCTCCCTTTAAATGCATGCCTTACTGGAAGTGATTTACTAACAAATTTATTTTATCTTGATAGAATTCAACCAGTACCCAAGCTGCTGTTTTTGTACCTGTGCTAAACAGGTGCCATTCATAATTATCTACTACACTGTTAACTTAATCAGAAATATTATTTGAGAAACCCCATAATTTTAAATGGTTACTGTAGAAAGTACAGTTGTGTACCTACCATAAATGTAGATGTTTGAGTGTATTGACTGTTGCAGTCATTACACTTGGGTTATCCTGCTGGCAGGCTACCCGCAGTCGGCCTGAATTCCAAAGTCCTGGTCTGGCGTCGGTTGCTGTCGCCTCTTCCCTGACATCAGTGCACCAGGGGTATATAACATGCAGCCGATGCCATTTTCTTCAGTTTTTCTTGCCCCAGATGTCAGGTGCCCCCAAAAGGGTAGGCTAAAAACATTGCTTATAAAAAACATGCACTAAAATAAACAAACACAGGTGGACAGTGGTCTCACCTTCGATAACCACATCGCCACAACAGTCAGGAAATCCTTCTATGTGGCACACCTCATCACAAAGGGCTTTTCATCCAGAAAAAAGGAGGTCATTGTCCCACTGTACTCATCCCTCATTAGACCCATTACAGAATACAATGCCCCATTTGGTATGTACCTCTCAACACATCTGCAACAACTGGAAAGGCCTCAGAAATACCTCACTAAAAGAATCACAGGCCTAAAGCAGATGCCCTACGCTGACCGCCTTAAAAAACTCCAGTTATACTCTGTCGCATATTGTCTACTCAGAGGCGATCTCTGCTTAACATACAAGGCCATGTCAAACCCAGAGCTGTTGGACATGTTACACTTAAAGAAATCCCAATCCCTCAGAGCTACACGCTCCAGGGATCTAAACCTTGTCATCACAATAAACAAAACATGCTGGAGGGATAGGTTCCTGACCCAGAGACTCCCCAGACTCTGGAATAGATTGCCCATACATGTCAAGCAGAGTGCCTCTTTGGACCTCTTCAAGAGGAACCTTGACGATTGGATGGGAGAATGGAAATTCACCCCAGGGATCACGTCAGTCGCCCTGCTAGACAGGGGTCCAGGAAAGTAAATAATGTGGGAAGAAATAGCCAGGGAATTGTTATGGCTAGGCTTGTATAGGCCCTAGGGCTGATAGCCTAGTACCAACCTATGAACCTATGAACCTATTACCTTAATCTACAAGCAAATGCATCACCTAGGTTGTATAGAATAGAGAAGTACAGATAAGTTCCGGCAAAGAAAGGGGGATGGTGGGTGGGTAACCTGGACTGCAACAGTGAATACACTCGAACATCTACATTTATGGTAGGTACACAACTCTACTATGTTCATCGTGTTTCACTGTTGCAGTCATTACACTTGGGTTGAATCCCAAAGCTGAGGTTGGGTGGCTGGTTCTAAACAGAATTAGGAGTGGCTATGAGGCCCTGCAGAACTGCAGTGGCAAAGCCTGCTCTGGATTTAGAGTAAAGAGGTAAGTGGTAGTGCTTTGTAAAAGTGTGCACTGAAGTCCAAGTAGCAGCCTCCAAAATATCCTTAGTTGGTACTCCTCTGAGGAAGGCTGCTGAGGTGGATGCTGCCCTGGTCGAATGTGGCCTAATGCCCTTAGGCACTGATTTGCCATGTTGTGAATAGCAGAAATGAATGCAGTGTCCTATCCATTTTGAAATAGTCTGCTTTGAGATAGCCTTTCCTTGTGATCCTGCAGCATATGCCACTAAAAGTTGCTCAGTCTTTCTGAAAGCTTTAGTTTTGTCCAAGTAGAAGCATAGCTGTCTGTGTATGGCCAAAGAATGCAGAAGTTTCTCCCCTTTATTCTGGGGATTTGGATAAAATGTAGGTAAATGAATGGCTTGATTGAGAGCCGCACTGGATACTAACTTAGGCATAAAGGTTGGGTTTGTCCTTAGAGAAACCCTGTCCGGATGGAAAATGATAAAATTTTCCACTGCCATTAATACCTGTAACTCTGAGACTCTTCTTGCTGAAGTTATTGCTAGGAGCAGAGCTGTTTTCCATGGTAAGAATTTTATCTCGGCTGTATTGGCTGGCTCAAAAGGAGGCAGTGTGAGCTTTTTTAAGACAAAGTTGAGGTCCCATGCAGGTATTGGTGCTCTTCTTGGGGGTCTTATGTTTTTGGCCCCTCTGAGGTACTGCCTTAGTAATGGATGTAAAAAAATAGGTTGGTCCATATTGTAATGAGCTGAAATGGCAGAGGCATGGATCTTAATCGATGAAAAGGATAGGCCTTTGTCCAACATCTCAGTTAGGTATTGTAAAATCTGAGGAATATTGGGTACAAGCATGTCAATTCCTTGTGCCTGGTTCCAAGCACAGAATCTCTTCCATTTTTCTGCATATGATTTTCTGGTGCTGGGCCTCCTGGCCTCCAGGATAACATCCATAACTGCTTTGGAGAGACGTGTGTCCTGAATGGTTACATTATCCACCATGCAGCCAGATTTAGGATTCTGAGTTGGCTGTGCAGTATCTGATTGCTTTGTTGGGTCAGTAATGAGGAATTTGAGGTAATGTCCAGGCTGGGCCTTGAGACAACCTCTTTAGGATTGGGTACTAGTGCTGGCTTCTCTTGTCTGACCTTGAGGAGTACCTTGGGGAGGAGAGGCAGTGGAGGAAAGGCATATACTGTAAGGTTTTTCCAGCTGAATGACAGAGCATCCACTTTCCATGCTAGCTTGTGATAAGTCCTTGTACAAAATCTCTGTAGTTGGCAGTTGTGAGGGGAGGCAAATAGATCTATGCTTAAGCATCCCCATTTCCTTGTTATTATGCTGAACATTTGTGGATCTAGTTTCCACTCGTGAGGATCCATGAGGTTTCTGCTTAGTTCGTCTGCCAGAGTATTTGTCTTTCCTGGCAGGAATTGTGCTTGCAGGTGTACTTGATAAGTCAATGCTGTGTTCCACAAAATCATGGCTTGTCTGCAGAGGGGGTAGGAATGCGTGCCTCCCTGCTTGTTTATGTACCACATGACTGTAGTATTGTCCATCTTTATCAGCAGTTTTCCTGGATGAAGTAGATCCTTGAAAGCTGTCAGGGCATTCTGAACAGCTAGCATCTCTTTTTGATTGATATGAAGATGCCTTTGGATTGAGGGCCATGTGCCCTGAATACATTTTCCTGCCATGTGGGCCCCCCAGGCATAATCTGATGCATCTGTTGTTATTGTCTGCCTGGCAGTGGGTAAAGTGAAAGGCTGCCCCTTGTGGTGACAGGCCTGTGCCCACCATCAAAACTCCTGTTGCAGGTAGGGAATGAGGGTAATTATTGTTTCCAGGCTGTGGTAATGTTGAGTCTAAACACTTTTTAGATACCACTGAAGTTTCCTCATATACAGTCTTGCATATGGAATTAACAGAATGCAGGATGCCATGAAGCCCAAAGCCTGCAGAAGTTTTCTTGCAGATAACTGGGTTTTTGTTGCCAACATTTCGAAGTAAGAAGTCAGTTGCCTTTGTTTGTCTGGTGTGAGATAGGCCATCTGGGCAGTTGTATTTAAGCTTGCACCCAGGAATATTATCTCTTGAGAGGGTACTAGTTTTGATTTCTTTTCATTTACTGTGCACCCTAGGCAAATTAGCAATCTTTTTACAAACGCCAGATGCTTTAGTAGAATGTCCTTGTTCCATGCTTGAATAAGGCAGTCATCCAAGTAGGGATATATTTGAATTCCTCTTTGTCTGCAAAAAACAATTACTGGTGCCAGGCATTTTGTGAAGACCCTGGGCGCAGTAGATAAGCCAAAGGGCAGTGCAGAGAATTGGTAGTGCATTGAACCAGCTATGAATCTGAGGTATCTTCTGCATGACTGTATGATTGGGACATGCAGGTATGCCTCTTTTAAGCTCAAGGTTACAAGCCAAGCCTTCTTGCCCAGCATGGGCAGAAGCTGCTGCAGAGTCAACATTTTGAACTTTGGAACATCAAGACAAGTGTTTAGAATAGACAGGTCCAGTATTGGTCTCCAAGCTTTGTCCTTTCTGGGTACCAAGAAAAGATGTGAGTAAAATCCTTGCCCCTGCTCCTGTAGTGGTACTCGCTGAATGGCATTCATGTGCATGAGGGATGAAACTTGCTTTTGTGCCTCTGCCCATTGATTGTGTGGCAGGTCTGGTATGCCTTTTGCCTTTGGCAGGGTGTGAAAGTGGAACCTGTAACCCTGAGACACTATATTCAAGACCCATTTGTCCTGGGTGATATCATGTGCCTGTTTTGTGAGAAAAGTGCTAGTTTTCCCCCTAAGGGAGTGTCCGAAAGATAAGTGCTTGGTACTGGTAGAGGAAAGTCATTGGGACTGTTTCCTATAAGGTTGAGATTTGTCTTCTCCGCTTTTGGAGGTAGAAGCACCTCATTGTTTAGGCCTGCATGAGCCTTGGGGCTGGGATCTGCCTCTAGGGCACCTGTATCTGCCTCTTTTTGGACTATCTGACATTGGAAAGGACCAATTTTGTGAAGGCCAGTTACTGCTAAATCTGGGTGGCTGTACCTGTAAGAAATCCTTAACTGTCTGCATAGATTTCGCTTTATCCTCCATTTTCTTCAACACCTCTTCTAA
This sequence comes from Protopterus annectens, assembly GCF_019279795.1. Lineage (NCBI taxonomy): Eukaryota > Metazoa > Chordata > Ceratodontiformes > Protopteridae > Protopterus > Protopterus annectens. The sequence continues at coordinate 1,796,187,363 of NC_056729.1, read as the reverse complement.
CACCAAACAAAGTATCATGCTGTAATGGAGCATCTAATAATTTTGCTTTAACATGATCAGGCAGATTCTTCTCCTTTAACCAACCATGCCTCCTAACCACAGAACCCGTTACAGCAGCCCTACAAGAGGCCTCCAAAGAATCAAAACCACATTGCAAAGTATGTTTTCCCACCTGTTCAGCTGCATGCAGTAAATCCCGTATTTCCTTGTTTTCAGCACATTCAGTATTTGTCAACATTTTCTGTTTTAACAGTGACATTAAGTATTGCTGATATTTAAGCATATGAAACTGACAATTTAAAGCCCTTACAGCCAAGGTAGCAGAAGTGTAAACTTTTTTCCCCATCTGTCCAGTGCTCTAGAATCCCTGTCAGAGGGAACAGGATTTTTTGCAGTGGAAGCCTTGACCTCTTTGGGACCCTGAGATATAGTTTCTGGGTCAGCAGCAGGGTTTTTTATATAGAAATTTATGAGAGTCTGGAACCCTGTAGTACCTGTATGGCTTAACGGGTGCAGGGGGTATAGAGTCTGGAGACAGGTCGGACTCTGAAAAAACATCATCTACAATGTCCAGAACAGGAGGAATAGCAAGGGGTCTGTGCTGAGGAAATAAAAGAAAATCTCTGAGCCTTTTCTTGGATTCTGAATAATCCTGGCTCTCCCAATGAAAGTGCTCCCTCATAGTATGCAGGGTTTCTCCAAAAGAGTAATCCTCAGGAGGAGAAGCTGAAGGAATGGATTCTTCAGCATCAGAATCCTCATAGGAAGGAAGAGAGTATTCCTGATCAGAGGAGGAATCAGAGGAAATGGAAACCTGATCTGAAGATTCATATTCTGTCTCTTGCCTAGGCCTCTTATCAAGAGGGGGATGAGAACCCCTGATCAAAGTAATAAGGTATCCGGCCATTTTGAGCATCTGTTTTTTAGGCAGGGAAGTCTGTCCTGGAGAATGCTGTACTTGTTTCTTTGTCTTTAGAGCTGCTTTTGTCTTTGGCTTTGAAGCTGAAGATGGCTTTACATATAACTGTGTCGGTCTGAAAATACCCTCAAAGGCCGATGCCTGCACAGTGGCTCCGGACCCATCTGAGGGAATAGTTTCTGAGGATCCAATACCTTGAGTTTCCAGAGGCCCAGTCAGCTCCACATGGGAGTCGGAAGCGGCCTGTGGCTCTGAGGTATTGGTTGTCAGGGGCTGCGAAAGCACCTCACTGAGAACTGGCGAACCGGTGACTAACTTAGAGGAAGTCTCATCATCGGTTTTGGACCTCGGATGCCTGTCCTTGTTTTTATCCTTGCGTTTTTTATAGACTCCGGTTGTCGGCTGTTCCACTGGCATTGTATAATTGAATCTGCGGCCAAAGTAACGAATGGCAAAATCGTACCGACGCTTAATAGTGCGTTGGTTAAATCTAGCACAAAACCGACAACATGCAACATCGTGGTCAGGGCCTAGGCAAGGAATACAGTAAGAGTGAAAATCCTTATGAGGTATTTGCTTCCCACAAGAAATACAATTGTTAAATTTTTCTGACATTGGTCTGGAGCAAGAAAAATGTTTCCCCAACAGGGTACTTAGCTTTAATGAAGACTTTGGATCTAAAATTTGAATTCGAAAATCTCAGGAGTCGGCCGACCGGCACTTGCGAACTGCTTTTGCTTCGGGCACCGCTCGGCAAGAAAAACTGAAGAAAATGGTGTCGGCTGCATGTTATATACCCCTGGCGCACTGACGTCAGGGAAGAGACGACAGCAACCGACGCCGGACCAGGACTTTGGAATTCAGGCCGACTGCGGGTAGCCTGCCAGCAGGATAACCCAAGTGTAATGACTGCAATAGTGAAATACGATGAACATCAGTGAAGTATTCATAAAAGAGTAGCTGATACAAACTGATCCTCATTTGGAAAAAAAATCCACTATACCCAAAGCAGTGGACAGCAGATAACTGGGCAGTCAGTGAAATAAAGAATTCCATTCTAAAGTTTCTAATGTGATCAGTTTTGTGCAGGTTCAGGGATCCATCACAGAATAACATCTCCCATGGATAGGGCAGCTGAATGGAATGATGGCGTGTTTCTCATTGTAACATTCTTTAAGACAGCATCTTTTAAACAGATACCATAGTAACAACACATTTCTGTAACAGTGACAGGATATAGAAGTTTAAAACAGCCAACTATGCAAGCACTGCCTATGAATATGGTATTCATTTACACTTAATAGAATTACTTGTACAGTACAAAAAAGAAGTATCTGATGTCGCTAACCAGGAATAAGGCTCTCAAAAGTAAGATGTATGTGGATAACAGAACACAGGCCACAATGTGTGACTTTATGGTGAGAAATGGACATGAGACAAGATAAACGCTCCCTTCTAATTACAAAACCACACATAAGAGACAATGTTCATTTGCTTCTGCTCCATTACTCAAATGAAATACAAACACTGCCCCTCATATGTAGCAAAATTCTGAGATTTCAAGTATGTGCACACAATCCTTAGACCACCATCTTCATTATCTCTGAAATGTGGCTGAAACCACTTATAAAGGGCTGTGACTTCTTTATAACAGGTTACTGAACATGCAGAACAGACAGGGAAAAAAATAAAAGATAGAGGCAATGAAGTTTTCAGCTGCGGTGGTGGTGCTGCAGTAGCATTGCCGCCTCACAGTAAGACATTGTCCTGTTCGATTCTCAGCTAGAGCGTCATCTTTGTGGAGACATACGTGAATGAGCGTACCTTCATTGAAGGTTGTGCGTCAGTGCTGGCAATTCGGCAGGTAAAAATCCACTGCCAATCATTAGCGGACCGGAGTTCCGCTGTGGCGACCCGTAACCGGGAAAAGCCGAAAGGCACAACAAGAGGTAATGAAGTTTTCACAATGATTGAAACCTCACTGAAATCAAACTGCCCTAAAAACATCCTCTTAACTTACTTGAAAGAAAAGCCATATTGCTAACTATGACAAAAGGAATCTACAAGAAACTACATGTTGGCTACATAAAACCAGACAATGCAAAGAAACTGTCCAAAATACTCATTTTGTTTAGTGACAACTTCACTAGTGAATTAATGCGTGTATATATTATATTCTCGAAAGATGACAATGTCGAATCTGACATTGTCGACACGAGAATAGCGAAAGTGCAGAATGTCGAATGGATAAATGGAAATCTCCATAAGGGGAGATTTCCATTTACTTCAATGTAGTGCAGTCTCGGAGTTGGTATATTTAAGTAGCGAGGGGTATGGGGGGGTGCAGCTTGAATGCCTGAAAGAACTGGGAAGTGAGGATGGATGCATGTGGCTGCTGCCAGTTCACCAATTCTGGGGAAAGGGAAGGTTTTGACTCAGCACACGGGCAACCACTATTGGAAGCACTAGGTGTTCACTCAGTAGAGTTTGAGCCTACCAAACCTGCACTGTCTGAGTCTATTCATACTCATAAGTCAGGGGGCACTCAACATATAAATCACATGTTCCTTTAGGAAACAACAATAACAGAGGTCAGAAGAAATATCAAGGTAGTGAGGGGGGGGGGTCTACATTACAATCTCGAAGACTGACAATATCTAATATGATATTGTCGATACGACAATAACGAAAGCGCACTACAAACGTTTAAACGGAAAAACTCCGTAGGGGGAGATTTCCATTTACTTCCATGTAGTGTGTTCTCGGAGTTGGTATATTTAAGTAGGTGGGGTGTGGGGGGGTGCAGCCCCCCCATGGGTGGTGCTGGAGGGGGGCTTGCCCCCTGCCTACACACCATTTTTTTTTTTAATTTAGTATTTTTTTTTTTTTTGGTTTCAATGGTTTAAGACTTCGATCACTGAAGTTTGATCTTTAGTGATTCGAAGTTTTAAACCTTCGAGATTATAATATAGACCTAGTGAGGGGTGCTCCCAGGGGTAGAGGGGTAGGTCACCCAGAGGACTAGAAAGCTGGCTTGACTCCTAAAGCCCAACTCTTGCCCAGGACTGGAGGGTTGATCTGGATTTCTGGTTAAAAACAAATAAGCCATGGAGCTTTCCTCTAGCCCAGGAATGCCCTGCTCCTGTCCCTCTGGAACAAATGGGCAAAGTGGATGTAAGTAGAAAAATCTTAAAGAAACGTTTTGTGTGCATTTGAAAAAATAAAAAGACTCCTACTTGACATCAGCCCCAAAACAGAAACAAATAACATCACAGAGTAGATACTAATAAGGCAACTACAAAATTTCCAAATCTGAATAAGCTAGCAAATCAACACAGTGACAAAAAGCCTCCACCAACAACACCAAAAACAATACTCTTATGGAACCTAAAAACACTAAACAGGGACACCATAACAAATACCCTGTCAACTGCAAAATGCAACTACCTACATCAGCCATACATCAGCCAGAAGATGTGCACAGAAGTCCTTAATACATTCAATTAACTTCTATGGCATCTTCTGGATAAGCATTTTCCACACGAGTGCACAAACAATATAAGGTAAGAATTTACTGTGACTAATACTGAGGAAATAAAATTCCTAATCCCTATTCATGTTTACCTGTTTACAAAATGTCTGATTTGCTACATAGAATGAAAGAATCCTAAAACTCTAAAACTGAAAATAATTTTCATTGCAAAGTAAAACCCCAACTAAGCACAGTTGCATGAAAGTGTAAACACAAAACAAAAGCTATTTTTACTTAAGACATAAGGTGATGTAAGGAAAGGAGTACATTTAAGTGTAACTCACACAAATTTATCCATATTCAGAAAAAATCCTTCCAAAACCAATGTAGTGAATGACAGATAAATATAGATTTTATGTGACAAAAGACAGATTGAGTTTGTATTAACTTGCAGTGAACTTGCAAGCACTCTAAGCTGTTTTAAGAAGTAGGTAAACTAGCCACAGATTTTGGAAGAACTTGCATTAGGCAGTGCAGACAAAAGAATCTGCTAGGCTACAATGGAAAGGATCTTAACATACAAAAGACTACATCAGTATGTCCCCTTCTGAAACTGCACCTGAGTAGCTCATTACAAATCCTGAGAAAGAATGGATAATAACATTTAAAGGGGAAATTCTATGGAAAATAAGCACTTATTAAACTGAACTTTGAAATAAGTGCGGTGCAATTCTATTTATTCTTGAGTCTATTTTTTTTTGCAGTTAAAGACACAACTGCTACTGGAAAAAGCAAACTTCTTGTGTGGCTATTTGATAAAGGTATTTATTATACCATCCTAGTTCCTAAACAGTTTTGCAAAACATTTTATGATGAGATATTTTACATAACTTTACGGGTTATGATTATACCCTGTAATGTACTTGGGGACTCTTTGTATTCATCAGAAATCACGAAAACAGCCCACAAAGTTGACATTGCCACTGGTAAACATAGCAGTAGTAAATTCCATCACCATATACATGTTTGTGAAGTTACAAAGTCTGCTACCCCTCCTGCAGGGGCCTGCAACAATGGCCAGCACTATATATTATGCTGTGTATAACAGTAGACATGTCCTCAAACCATTTTTCTGTCACTGTACACATATCAATGTCCTCTAGGAAGAAGAAGAAGAGGAATCCAACTGCAAATGGCACTTCATCAATTGTTGGGACACCAATATACTAAGGAAAAATAATTCTGACTCTCCATCCCATTCCCATATTTCCTCACGTGATCTTTTTTTCATACAGAAGTAATTCTGTACAATTTTCTTGATGTGTGCATGAATGTCAGTGTGTTATTCCAAGTGAACAGTTACAATTAAATTGCAGTACCACATGCTGTGTGTGTATGTCAGTTCAATAGTATACCTGCAAGTGGAAATGCAAGCTCAACAGAAGCCTACATATGCTGGCCAATGGCAAGGACAAAGGATGCCCACCTACACTGGTGGTGATGTACAATCTAACATGACAAGTCTATTCAAAGGAGGTAAGCAAGGGAGTGAGGCTGCTCTGGTCAGCTCACCATTCCTGTGGCAAGAGGGAGAATTGTCCCTAGCCCTGCTGCAACAGTGCTTGGATTAGAGAGAGGAGGAAAGGCAGAAAAGGATGGAGAGCTAACAGAACAATGCTGTGTTTGAAACATCATCAAGCTTATTGGATTGGGGGGGGGTCACTGCAATCTTGTCTTGGAAGGGGAGTAAATGAGTAAGGTAAGTAACCCCCCGACCCCCTGATACAACTACAACATCACTCCCCGCTGGCATGTCTTTTATGTCTGAGAGGTGAACTCATCAGTTGAGAGGGTCTTACTGGAAAAAGGAGCCATGAACATGTTGTACAAAAGGCATAGGCTAGAAAGGAATCCCTGTCATTATTCTGTGAGCAGCAGAACTTGACCTAAGAAAACCCGGGTAATATGAATTTTGCTTCAGTTTAAAGTGATACCATTACAAAAGCAGATTTTTCAAGCTAAAGTTTATTAGGATATAAATAACAGTTCAAATGTTACAAAAACAGTACAGCAGAAATTTCTACTTAAAAAAACCCATACAGGTTTAGCAATCAAAATGCATTTACTAAAATAAAGCATTTTACTCACTTTAGTTTCCGTGGCACAATAGTTAACACACTTGTCTTTTATGCAGAAGATTGTGAGTTCTACTCCCACACCAGATAAATTGACTGCGGACACTGCAGTTCAGCATAAGTGGAGTGCTGCACTCCTGCTTGTGTTGGCCTTTGGATGAGACATTAAACTGAGATCCTGTTTTCTTTAGCTGTAGTAGCTCAGGTGATTGTAAAATTGAAAACATTAGGGGATGTTATTTGATACTGTGGCCAAATTTCCCCTAAATAAATCAGTTTATTAACCAGGTAAGCCCACTGATCACAAATGTCCCTTTTTAGGGGTGACCTGGGTGCACTGACTAGTTGCTGAGCATCACACAGTAGGCAGACAGAGGTGAAAGGAGTCAAACCCTGTACCCTTGAATACAGAAAGCATCTCATTAACAGCTCAGACGCTTAAGCCTCTTTGTAAACTGATATACAACCACACATAATTTTGCAAACGGCTGATCACACCGTTTATCACAATACCCACAAATCAGACTTCAAATGTGTGACCTCCAAATAAATACACACACACACACACACACACACACACACACACACACACACACACACACACACACACACACACACACACACACACACACACACACACTCAAACACATTGCTGCAAGACAAGAAGGCTGTCAGTTTTTGATACTTCCTTACTCACCTCTCTGAAAAGGACTTCCCGCTGGTTGATGACACCAGGACGAGTGGGACTCTGCACCCGATAAATAAGTTTCCTCCCATTTCCTACAATAATTACATCAGGTTTCAGCAATGGGTCTGACTGCTCTCGACCAACATTGTAACGCACTTTGAATCGCAGCATTCCACCATAGGAATCAATCTGAAGGCAAAACACATAGACGACATGTTTTTAAAACTAATAAATGGAAGCCTGAAATGAAGCAGAAGAAAGGAACAAGTACTGCAATGTGAATAAAGAAAAATAAAAACTCATGAGGTATCTGCTCAAAGAAAAGCTGTGGCTCACAAAGTTAATGACATAAGTGTAAACAATAAATATTTTATAAAAAAAAAGAAACACTATTATTTTACAATAAAAGTCTTTCACATAATCCAATATATTCTACTCTCTTGCTATATCAAGGAAGCTCTTTTCTCTTTGCAGGTTGTTAATCAACTTTATTAGCTTTTATTTATTTATTTATTTATTTCCAGTTTGATTACCAGGGAAGTCTACTGGGCCCAGAGAGCCCGTTTTCAGTGGAGGTCTGGGGAGAAAAGCTCCATGAAACAGATTACAGTAAAGATAACAGTCCAATAGAAATAAAAGTAAAAGTACAAATACAAATACATATCAAATAATACAAAAGTGAGCAATATGGCCCATAGTGAAAAAATATTGTGCAGATACATTTTAACAAATCTGCACAGTTAAAGTCAAAAGTCAAATGCTATTTACAATATTTACAGTGTGTGACAGATCATATGGGAATTAGCTACAGAAGGTTATAGCCAGCTATAAGGTGCTTAGGAACTCAGGAGGATACCCTCCCAGGGGCTTTGAGTTCTAGGTAGTGAGAATGCAGTTACATTTCCATTTGGAGGAGAGGTAGGTGTAAAGCTGAGTTTTGAAGTTGTTTGTGTTTGACATTGTCCTTAGTGTGGAACGGAGAGAGTTCCATTTCTTACCGAAGAAGAAGAGAAGTTGCCCAGCAGGATGTTTAGGTTTGTGGACAGTAATTAAGTTTTGGTTTTCAGATCTGAGAGTTCTATTTGGGGTGTATGGGGAAAGGATTTTAGTTAGATCGGGGCATTTGGTTGGATTAAATATTAGTCTATGTGCTGTAGTGAGCTGGAGGAAGTCCAGGTAATTTGTGAATTCTAACCAGTTGAGGGATTGGTGGGCAACACAGTGATGAGTGGAATGTTTGGCTATGCTGGCAAATTTAGAAATTTTGTTATAACAGCTTTCAAGTTTTGAAGTGAACTTTTGACACAAGAAGATGAGCCTCCCAAACAAAGCCTCAAGTTTATCGTTTCCAAGAAATATGATTACTTAAAACAATACCAATCAAAATGGAAAAAGCAAGTACGACCATCCAGTGACCACAAAAACAGTTTAATATCATCTAGTGCCTCGGCACACAATGCCTCCAATGGAGTAATAAAACACACCTAATATACTTTAAGACAACACCTAAACAATTACACAATTAGACACTCAGACAATTAAATACTCAGTTAATCATCCATTATAATAAAACTTTCCAATTACAAGACATATTGATCCCAGCTGCGGTTAAAGTACCATACTTGAAAAAAATGAGATTCTTTATATAAAAGTTTCATTTTAACATCAGAAAATTCTTCACGTTTCTATTTTTTCTAAAATAGTGCCCTGCAGTCCTGCCGGGTCACCACTATGATTACTTCTTTGTGTCTTGCTGTAGAATATTATAAAAAACAACACTTATTCACTTGTTTATTAATCCGCTTGGAAAACTGGTCAGAGGAGCCTTTTCAGCCACAACACAGACCACACACAGAAGGGAATTCATACAGGATAAAGGGAAAATACAAAGTCTGCTCCATATGGTAGAGGGACACACCCCTGAATCTGGCCCAGATGGCTGGGATCAATTAGTGGTTTTGGAAGTCCCTGCACTGAAGCAGTGACTGAAAGTGCGCAAGAGAATAGATGGGTGAGCCTGCTTACTTCTTTCATGGTGGGAGGCATGAGATACATGCCCAGGAATGGGTTCTCTACTTGAACTTCTTGGTGGATAATAGAGAACAAATGGGTGCACCTGGCTCAAGGGCATGGGGCATCTGTGTACGTATGTCACTCACGGACATAACTGTCAGCCACTTATAATGCCCACTGAATGTGCATCCCCGGAGATGTCACTGAACAAATGAAGGGGAAATGGTAGGACTAATGCAAAAAAAATAAATAAAAAATCCGTCCTCCATGCAGATGATGGCACCACTTTCTGTGCATTTTTCACCAATGAAATGAATGAGCTGTATGAGTCTCATTTCCTGAAATTGATCCATCATAACTACACAAGTTTTCAAACAGTAAATACAAAAATAATAAACAAAACAGAAAACACTTGTGGTAAAAATGCAGAGTGCAAGAACAGCTATGAACGTCTAAGAGTGCTTTTCTACTGTGCTATCCTTACTTCAGAAGTAAAAACAAATACATCCACAGATAAAATTTAGTCACACATTATTAATTTTAGCAGTATTTCCTTATTGTGGCTTTTATTGCAGGAGCTGTACATCACGGGTTATGAAGTAAGGTGGTCTGTGTCAGATAACATGATTGTGGAATGTAAAACCTTTGCATTATTGAAAAGTGTTTACAGACAAGATGTGAAAAACTGAAAGTATTAGGTTTATAAGTAAGTACTAGGTTAATTGTGCTTTTGGGCCTTTTTAAGCTTAGCCAATTTCCCTTGGTGAGAGTCAAACCCTGTACCTCTTATCTGTGAGGTAGACACTTTAAACATTATGCCAAGCCCCAGCTCATATTACTTCTACTCCATTAATAATGGAAAATACAGAGTGTAATACTCTGATGTTGAGTGTTACATGTAAGCAGTGGCGGAATATTAAAAAAACATGACATTAAATACACTTTGGTAATAGGGACACAGTCAGATTAACACCTTGTCTGGCTTAGAAGGTATTGAAACTAACAAGACTGCAACACTGAGGCAAATATTACATAAAGTATAAGCTGCACATTAAGCAATGTGAAATCTGCAAGTTAATATGATTTGGTAGGAATGCAGGAAGAAATAAACCTTCACAGGCTTGGAGTCACTGAAGACTTAAAGGAGGGCTGGCATAATGGTTAAGTTCTTGGCTTCATAGATACAAGGTACAGGGTTTGATCTTGGCCTCTGGATATTGGCTAAATTTATAATAAGGGGGTTGGGAGGGTGGCCTAATGGTTAAGGTGTTTGCCTTGCAAGTACAAGGTGCAGGGGTTTGGTTTCTCACTCACAAAAAGGGCTGGGGCTAAAAAAAAAATTAAGGCAGTTAGCTTAGTACTAATCTATGAACCTATCTATGAACCTATGAAGACTGTAACAATTATAAAACATTTCCCAGACTTTTGTTATTAAGTTGGGGAGGGGCTATACAAACAGTAGGGTTTAGTAAAAAAAAAGTGGCAGTAAAACATGATAGGTAACATGCAGCTATACATATCTAGTTGATAGTATGAGCCACAGTTTATTTCATAGATTCATAAATGGCTGTCTGCAAACTATTATATTCTTAGGCAATAACCAGACAGTGATCAAAGGTGAGAACCAAATACTGTAATTTGGGTCAGTGAGGTAGATAAATACCTTACCATCATGATATTACCCAAGCCCCCCTAATTAAGGGTCAGAATCAAACTCTGACAGGAAAAGACCCAAACCATTATGCTAACCTCTTAAATAAATATATACATACAGTGGATATAAAAAGTGTACATACCCCTGTTAAAACGCCAGGTTTTTGTGATATAAAAAATGAGACCACAATAAATCATTTCAAAACTTTTCCCACCTTTAATGTGACCTATAACCTGTACAATTCAATTGAAAAACATCTGTTAGGGGAAAAAATATAAAAAATAAAAAACGTACAATAAGCTGGTTGCATAGGTGTTCACACCCTTAAACTAATACTTTGTTGTGCATGCTCAGCCTTAAACTAATATTTTGTTGAAGCACCTTTTGATTTTATTACAGCATTAAGTCTTCTTGGGTACACACCTGCCCTCAATTAAAGAGATTCTGATAACCCCAAATAAAGTTCAGCTGTCCTAGTAGGATTTTCCTGATATTTACCCAGTTGCCTGCTATAGCAAAAGCCATGGTTCGCAGAGAGCTTACAAAGCATCAAAGGGATCTCATTGTCGAAAGGTGTCAGTCAGGAGAAGCGTACAAAAAAAGTTCCAGAGCATTAGATATACCGTGGAACACAGTGAAGACAGTCATCAAAAAGTGGAGAAAATATGGGACAACAATGACGTTGCAAAGAACTAGACGTCCCTCAAAAACTGATGAAAAGACAAGATGAAAACTGGTCAGGTAGGCTGCCAAGAGACCTACAGCAACACTGAATGAGCTCCAGTAATTTCTGGCAAGTACTGGCTGTGTACTACATGTGACGACAATCTGCCGTATTCTCCATATGTCTGGACTATGAGGTAGGGTTGCAAGACAGAAGCCTTTTCTAACACAGAAAAGCATCCAGGCCTGGTTAAAATTGGCAAAACAATACATCGGCTCCCAAAAGCATGTGGGAAAATGTGTTATGGTCTGATGAGACCAAGGCTGAACTTTTTGGCCACAATTCCAAAAGGGACGTTTGGCGCAAAAACAACACTTTGCATCACCAAAAGAACACCATCCCCACGGTGAAGCATGGTCGTGGCAGTATCATGCTTTGGGGTTGCTTTTCTTCAGCTGGAACTAGGGCTTTAGTCAAGATGAAAGGAACTATGAACAGTTCCAAATACCAGTCACTTTTGGCCCAAAACCTTCAGGCATCTTCTAGAAAGCTGAAGATGAAGAGGAATTTCACCTTTCAACACGACAATGACCTCAAGCATGCATCCAACTCAACAAAAGAATGGCTTCACCAGAAGAAAATTTAAGTTTTGGAATGGCCCAGCCAGAGCCCAGACCTAAATCCAATAGAAAATCTATGGGGTGACCTGAAGAGGGCTGTGCATAAGAGATGCCCTCACAATCTCACAGATTTGGAGTGCTTTTGCAAGGAAGAGTGGGCAAATATTGCCAAGTCAAGATGTGCCATGCTGATAGATTCCTACCCAAAAAGACTGAATGTTGTAATTAAATCAAAAGGTGCTTCAACAAAGTATTAGTTTAAGGGTGTGCACACTTATGCAACCAGCGTACTGTATGTTTTTTATTTTTTATATTTTTCCCCTAACAGGTTTGTTTTCAATTGAATTGTACAGGTTATAGGTCATATTAAAGGTGGGAAAAGTTTTGAAATTATTTATTGTGGTCTCATTTTTTTATATCACAAAATCCTGGCATTTTGACAGGGGTGTGTACACTTTTTATTTCTACTGTATATTTATAAATTATAAATATTATTTATATCTTTGTTTACTGGAATAATTCAACTGAGCATTGATGTCCCTTTTCAGTGGAATCCCAGGGAGAAAAACTCCAAAAAATACACAGATGTTACAAAACAGTGTGTTAGCATATACAATGGCACCCAGAGTCATCCAAATAAAAACACAGGAGGTGTAAGGTGAATATAAACTTTGTAGTACCACAGCACTCAATATAGAATATACAACACTGGTTAGAAATGTCATGTTTTGAATATGTGTTTACACATCTGCGACTGTACATGTTAAAATGATATTTATGCAGTTCAGATTAAAGTAGATTTGGAATAATTATTAATGATTTTCCCCCCTGCCCCATCCCAAGCTGCTGTGCACTCCCTGCCTCTAAATGCTTCTGCTCTTTGTGTTCCTGCCTGTCCCTGCACTTGTCTATCTCAAGTGCCCTGCGTGGATGAAACAGGAATACAGTCCTGAATTCCACCATAGCCTATCTGCTCTCTGAGAGCCATTTTTTTCCCTGAAAGAACTTCCATTAAACTTTGTGTTCCTGCCTGTCCCTGCACTTGTCTATCTGAAGTGCCCTGTGTGGATGAAACAGAACTACAATCCTGAAATCCACCATAGCCTATCTGCTCTCTGACAGCTATTTTTTCCCCTGAAAGAACTTCCATGAAAGTTTGTGTTCCTGCCTGTCCCTGCACTTGTCTATCTGAAGTGCCCTGCTTGAATGAAATAGAACCACAGTCTTGAATTCCACCATAGCCTATCTGCTCTCTGAGAGCCAATTTTTTACCTGAAAGAACTTCCATTAAACTTTGTGTTCCTGCCTGTCCCTGCACTTGTCTATCTGAAATGTCCTGCATGGATGAAACAGAACCACAGTCATGTATTCCACCACAGCCTATCTGCTATCTGAGAGCCAATTGTTTCCCTGAAAGAACTTCCATGAAAGTATGTCCTGTAATGGTGTTTTTGGTTAATAGTACTACATATATTGGAGTACCTCTGTTAGGTTAAGCAACCTTTCCCACCAGGTTAGCCAGCAGCCACATCCCCTGTTTTCCTAGCATTAACTTAACCCTAGCTCCTCCAGCCTCATGGTTGTCCTAGCTCTTTGCCCCCCCCCACTAATTACCTAACCAGGATCTCTCCAGTCACTACTCTGGCCTGTTATCCCCCCTCGGGGATCATTTTCTTTTGCATCTCTCCTCCTGCCATTAGTGTGTGGCCACTAGGTGGTGCCTTACTCTTAGCCTTCTGGCCCCTTTCTTTCCTTTCCCTCTCATTACCTGCTTTTGCTGATATGAGTGTCTAGCCTTATTTCTGCTTACAATTTGCTCTCCTCAAGTACTTTCCCCTAGATTCTATCTCACTCTGCACTCCTTGGACATCCAAAATCCATCCCTGAAAGCCTCTAAACTTTACCCCACATCCCTACTTACTTATCTTCTAATTTCTCACTCTTACTGATTGTTTTCCTTGTCTTCTCTTCCACTACCTGGCTCTACCCACTCCGTTCGCCCTACAGGCTCACTCCGCTCCCCAACCCTACCCCCAAATCCCCCCCCCCCAGTGTTCCTACACTTATACACCACAGGCCACTCCCCTGCCCCTAATTATCTAATTACCTCATTATATACCATAGAACAGTAGAAACATACTCACCCATACCCTTACTACTCTCCACACTACTAGACCTACTATACTATCTCTCTACTAACTAGCTCTTTAACGCAACCACTTTATCTCACCTCTCTCTTTCCTCCTTCCAACCATGCCCTCACTGCATCAGCCTAAACCTACAAACATGTTCCTCTTTCTTGCTACAACACACCTACTACTCATACCTTATATGCTTACTGTATATGAAAACCTACACCTCACTCCATCCTTCTCTCCACCAAGACAAACATCATCTTTCACCCAATCTACTTTCCACAACCATGCTAATATCACCACTACCTCAACCTACTTCTCCCCAAAGTATCACAGGCTAGCCCATATTACTCCCAAACAAGCCAGGAAATCACAATATATTCTCTACAAACTCCTTAAGCTCTCACATATTTTTCAACAACACTTTTTACTTCATGGTGATATTCATCCCAATCTAGGACCTAATAATAGCACCCTCCAAAATTCCCTCCAACCCCATCCAACCATCCCAATTACCCTCACTAAAACTGCAAACTCATTACTTATAGCCCATCTTAACATACAAAGCTTAAATAACAAAATCAACCAACTCCATGCACTATTTGACACACATTATTTTGATGTTCTGTGTTTAACAGAAACCTGGCTCAAACCAGGAACAAAGGACAATGAAGTTATTCCCCCAGGTTATAATATCAAAAGATTAGACAGTATAGCTAAAAAGGGTGGAGGGGTAGCAATACTGTACAAATCTGAGCTAAACTTTTCTGTAGTAGACAATAATGCAGAACTCCTTTGCACTAAACTTCAGGTTAATACCACCAAATCTATTTACATAATCTGTTCTTACCTACCCCCAGGCAATAACATCAACTCCCTTGAAAATATTCTCTGCTGGCTCTCTTCTTCCCTCCCTCAAGAAACCATAGTACTTGGTGACTTTAATATAGACTGGAATTGCTGTTCCTCTAACAAACCATCAGCCCATATAAACCTGTATGGCATTTCTCAAATTATCACCACCCCTACCAGAATCCATAAACCCAGTGGGAAAGAGAGTACCTTAGATTGGATCCTAGTGAAAAACCATTCCCTCACTTATATAGCAGACACCCTTCCAGATATTAGCGACCACTTCCTAACCTATACAATTAGGCAAAAAACATTCATCCCTAACCAAACAACCTTTAAAACTACATGAAACAAAAAGCACTTTAATTCTGAAAGTTTCCAAGCTGAGCTACTAGCCTGTGACTGGTCTCCCTTAAAACAACTCCCCCTTGAGGAAGCTGTATCCTATTATAATTCCAAATTCTTACAAATTCTAGAATACCATGCCCCTAGTCAGTCCATTAGAACCAGAAGTAAAGCTGCTCCATGGCTAACTAAAGAGACAAGACACAGAATCCTATTAACAAATAAGATCTGATGTAAATGGAGAAACACTAAAAACCCAACTGATCACCAGAACTACAAACACTGTAGAAATGCCACAAAAATATTAATTCTCATTGATAAAAAAAAACTACTTCCTTAAACTACAAAACAAACATCAACAAACCCCACAAACCTTCTGATCAGTTATTAATAGACTTTTACTCCCAGGCCACTCCAAGACACCAACCCCATCTGACCTCTCCTTAACTAATCCTAAGGAGATTGCTGACACCTTCAACACCTTCTTTACAGAAACTGTACAATCTCTTGCTAGTTCCTTACCCTGTCCGCTCTACCTTCACTTTCCCCATGACAAGCAAACCCCCCACCTTTCAACTAAATTCAGTACCTACATCTCTCATCTTTACCCTACTGACAAACTTAAACCATGTACCCCATCAGCAGATCACCTACCACCTGAATATCTGCAAATTGCATCTAAAGTACTCTCCTATCCTGTTTCTATAATAATCAACAGATCCATTACTGACGGTTCTATTCCATCTGTCTGGAAAATCTCTCACATAATCCCACTTCATACGGGTGGTAACTCCAACGAAATATCTAACTTTCGCCCCATAGCCCTACTCTCCCCCTAGCCAAAATAAAGGAAAAATGTGTCCACCTCTAACTACTTGAACATCTTCTCCAAAATTACCTTCTATCATATTGTCAACATGGCTTTAGGCCTCACCATAGTATTACTACAGCCCTACTATCCTTCACTGACTGCATCAACATACATCGTAACAACAGGCTCTCTGCAGCACTCTTCTTAGACCTATCAAAAGCCTTTGATATGGTAAACCATCATCTACTACTAGACATACTAAAACAACTCTCTCAACTCTCATGCTTTAAGATGGTTCAAGTCCTACCTAGAAAACAGACAGCAAGCTGTCTTCTGGGACAGCAACCTCTCTACTTGTCTTCCTATTACTCTTGGGGTCCCACAAGACTCCATCCCAGGACCTCTACTTTTCTCTATATTCATCAATGATCTAAAACTAAATATTCCTCAAGCCACCTGCATACAATATGCAGACGATTCCACACTAGTGTGTGCTGCCACCTCATCTGCTGAGCTCCAAACATTACCCAGACAGTATTTAACTCAGTTGAAATATGGTTCTTACAATGCTGCCTCCTACTTAACGTTAAAAAAACGAAATTACTATTATTTAATCCTTCACTAATGTCTCTCCCTATTGATCTCACTGTTAAATCTAGCAATGGCACTGTAAATGTACCTGACCACCAAACTTTTACGCGTAACAATTGACCAACATCTTAGCTTTGACAAATCACATTAACACCACTATTAAAACAGTTAATAGAAAACTTGGCTCACTCTATAGAATTAAATCCTTCCTTACCTCTGAAGCCAGAACCACCATCGCGCACACCCACCTTATTTCAACCCTCCTCTATGCTTCATCTATTTATACTAATCTTTCCAAACCTAACCTAAGCAAACTCGCAACTTCCTATAATAACATTGCTAGATTTGCCACAGGTTTACCATATAGAACACATTACTGTATAAATCTCAAACAGATAGGTTGGCTAGAACTCCAAAACCAGCTTCTATTTCAACAAGTTATAATCTCCCATAAGATACGCTTTCATCCTAACAATACTCCTATTCTCAAAAGCCTAACCTCTCCCTACAGAAACCTCACTACCCTTCGCTCTGCAAATAAATTACAAGTAAACATCAAGAAATCCTATAATAAAGCAGGGGACTCCCTTTTCTCTAATTCCGTGGGTAAGTTCTGGAATAGACTCCGCACCGACTTACAACTTCTTCCATCATTACCACTTTTTAAGCACCAACTAAAACTACTCCTTAAGGCACAAAGGCTATCCCCTTGTACTAACCCTGATTAACACTAACTGTATAGCATACTGACAGTTTTTGTTCTCCCTTCCCAACCATCCACCTAGTAAGATGACAGCATCCTCTCACTAAATAATCTTGTACATATGCCATCTATGTTATTTGTGTGTGAATTTTGGTACAAATAAAATAATTACTCAGGGTCCTTCATCTCTTCCCTACCACTCCACAGAACTTAATTCAGCCTATATACCTATTAATGTCACATACCAGGTTATGGTCTTTAGAGCAAGTAACACATGAGCCATTGGGCTTAATATGCAGCATTTCCAATAAAGCAGAGTCAGAGATTGCCTTATACACAAGGCAGAGATTGCCTCTGAGTAGTCTGTATGAAATGGAGTAAAATGACAGTGGTTTCAGCCGATCGACATAGACAGATGCAGAAGACCTTGAGTTCTCTTTGTGAGAAACTTTTGTGGTGTCTCCAATTGGTGCAGGTGCCTGGAAAGGTACATACCAAAAGGAGCACTGTACTCAATTATTAGCCTGATGAGGGAAGAGTACAGGGAGGTTATAACTTCATTTTTTCTAGAGGCAATGCCCTTACTTATGAGATATGCAATACAGAATACCCTTCTTACTACTGTGGAGACATGGTGATCAAAGGCAAGTTTGCTGTCAACTTGTGTGCCCAGGCCTCTCACCAATGAGTGCATGCTTAGGGTGTTTCTATTGATGTGATAGTTAGCCGGAACTTTGCTCTTATTGAAAGGGATGACAATACATTTTTTGCATTGAGTTTAAGGCTGTGACTTTGGCACCAAGTATTTGTTTGCGTAAGACCCTATTGTAGGATGGTGACATCATTTGGGGATTCTATGACCACTCACAGTTTGCAGTCATCAGCAAACTTTGTCACAGACCTTTAGTTTTTGCTTGTACTTCAGAGAAATCAATTCCAAACAGTAGAGGTCCCAGGACTGATGCCTGTAGAATAAGACCTGTTACAGGTTTGCTGCTGGAGGTGGATTCCCCTATTTTGACTGTATGGGTTCTACTGGTGAGCCAGTTAGCAACCCACCTAATGATACAAGGACTGATACCTAGCTGGGTGAGTTTGATATAATGCCTAAGTAGGGAAAAGTGTCAAAAGCCTTGGCCATGTCCAGGTAGGCTGTATGCACCATTTTCTCTTCGTCCAGGGCTCTGGTGACTATCTTGAAGAAGTCCATCAAGTATAACAGGCATGATCTCACTTTGACAAATCCAAACTGAGTAGGGTCAAGTGTTTGGAGATTACCTATATATTTGTTAAGGTCCATGATGATTCACTCCATGACCTTGCAGATAATGCTAGTCAGGCTAATAGGTCTACAGTTCCTGGGGACAGTGGAAGCATCACCTTTGTGCAAGGAGATAACAGTGGCCATTTCCCATTCAGCTGGGATGAAACCAGTGCTTGGACTATGATTGAAAAGTGTACCCAGTGGAGTTGCTAATTCTTGTTGGAGCCCATATAGGACACAAATTGGGATGTCCCACAGATGCTGTGTTTTTGGCCTTAGAGAGGTCATTTACAACTTGCTCTCTAGAGATACACTGTGAGGGGGCAGGTGGAAGGAATGTCATGGTGTGGTGGGGACAGGGGAGTGAAGTTTTCACAGAACCTGTCTGCTAACAGGTTTGCTATGTCCACAAGCTCAGCGTATGTGGTATCATTAACTACCAGTTCAGTGCAAATCTGGGTCTTACCTTTGAGGCTATGTATGTAGCTAACAAACGTCTTATGGTTGTCCTTAGTTGAGGATGCTAACTTGGATTCATTGTTTGCTTTGGAGGACTTTACAATAAGTCTTATTTGCTTGTTTAAGCTGAGAAGGGAGTGTTTCCAGTTTATGGTACACTCCCTCTTACTTTTGGACAACAATTTCTTCATCTTACTGTAAAGCCTGTTAATCACAGTTGTCCACCAGACAGGTTTTCTCTTCCTTGAAGAGCTTGTTTTGGTCCTATCAGGTACAGCTGCATCAATGCAGGTCTGTATCACATACTTGAAGTTAAAAACCTTCGACTATGGATAAAAAACAAAAAAAACCCAAACAAAATAAACTGTTATAAGCAGGGGGCAAGCCCACTGTACCCCCCCCAACATGGGGGGCTGCACCCCCCCACACCCCCCGCTACTTAAATATACCATCTCTGAGATCGCATCACATTGAACAAAATGGAAACCTCCCCTTACGGAGATTTCTGTTGAAACGCTCGAACTTCTACAAATCTGAACTTATGGTCTCGACCATATGAGGTTCGAATTTGCAGAAGTTCGACTATCTGATAGGAACCCATCAATGCAGTTATACAGGTGTTTGTAAAAATGTATTGGTGTAGGAATCAGCATAGATGCCTATTCCATTTGAGGGGAGGTGCAGTGAAGCTATTTATACCATCTCTTGGAAGGATATAATCTGCTTTGGAGAAGTTTTTTAGTTTAGTTGCTGCTTGGGGGGGGGGGGGGTCCAGTGTGATAGCTACTTCAAATGAGACTGATTTGTGGTCAGATCTGACAAGATGACCTCACAGTGGGGGTGCTATACCAGTCCCTCATATTGGTAAGCATCAGATACAAGATGTTGGCATCCCTAGTTGCTGTGCCCATCAGCTGGTCCAGGGCATTGGAGTTAATGAACTAGAGGAACCTTTGGGTAAGTGAGTTTGAGCATGAGTAATTTACCCAGTCAATTGATGGGTAATTAAAATCACCCAAAACCATGGTGTTCGGATGTACCTTGAGGGATTCCAGTAGATCCAAGTAGGCAAAGTGGGTGTCTTGATTTATGGACGGGGTCCTGTAGCTTGCCATGATTTGAACAGGTGTCCTACCAACAGGTAGTTGCATCTGAAGTGTCTCCAGGGAACCATACTGTTTAACCAATCTGGAGGTGTATTTATCTTTAATGAATATTGATAAACACCATTTCCTTTAGTTTTCATACCTTCCATTCATGGTCTGAATGTGTGGTAGGAGGTGTAACCCAGTTTGGCTGGGGTGCTCTTCACAGCCTTGAACCAGTTCTCTGCAACTGCACAGATGTCAGTGTCTTCCAAAGTGACGACTGCTTGCAATGAGTGCAATTTCATGCTAAGATTCCTAGCATTTAGCAGTATAATTGTGAGGTTGTTTTTTGATGAAAGTTTTATGTTGAGAATTTTGTCCTTGTGACATTGTTTAAAAAAGGCACTATGGAGGTGGCAAGAGCCTTTGCCAGTAGCTGAAATCCCAGAGAAAAATAACCTGAAATAAGAGACATACTAGACAGTACAAGTTACAGTTATCATTATTTGTATCATTCACTTAATACTGTGTGCAATAATGTTAAAAATGATATTTTAAATTCTCCTTTGGATAGAGATTTAGTTTTTGACTCTTATTCTGCAGTAGCCTAAACTATACGGGATACATTCTGCAAGGATATAACAGCCAACCAACTTCCAAAGCTTCAGGGCACCTTCCACATACCCAAACTATTAGTCAGCTTAAGCGGAACTGACTAGGTTTGGGTGACAAGCCCTTCAAAGCTTTCCCACCTCTAAAGTCTATGCTCCTCTGAAGCTTTTGAGGATCTAGAACTACTAAAACTCAAATTGTGGAATACGGAGTTAGGAAAGGCTAGTAAAAGAAATAGGTATCTTTGGAAAAAAACAACTATAATTCATTCATCCACAACCTTTTTTTTGCACATGGGGTTGGGGAGTCACTTCTACAGTGACAATCATCTAAAGCCAAGGTTTACACTGCCTGGTGGATAGCCTAGCCATTGTAGTTCTTATACACTACACACTTATTCACACCTATGGCTAGTTTAGAGTACATAATCCTTCTATGTCTTTGGAATGTAGGAGGAAACCGGAGCACCAGTAGGAAACCCATGAGAACACAGAGAGGACATGCAGACTCCGCACAAAAGGTGCCCCCGAGGAGAACCAAACCAAGAAACCTCTTGCTGTGAGGAAAAAAAACTCTATCTCCTGCACCACGGTGCCACCCAACCACCTTGCTGCCATATATAAATATGTAAGAATTAATTTTTGCAGACATTTGATTCAGTTTTGACAAGACTATGAAAAGAAACTTGTAACCCACACTCTGGATAATAACAAAGATTTTTATAAACATGTGAATTATTATAATGCATCTGACTACAATGTAATGTGGAATGGAAATTTAATAACTGATTAAAGGCTTCTGGCTGATTTATTTCTTGATAACATAGTTATATCTTGGATTGATAATGCAGCTAATGATTGCTTATTCTTTACTGATGAAATCCATTGTCCTAATTTATTTTTAATCTGTGGAATAAAAATCTTTAAGATAAATCCAAGTTCTGCTGCTGGCCTGGAAGGGATAAATGGGCAATTTTGAAGGCTATAGTAAATAACATAAAGCCTACTTTGACATATCTTTTTCAGAGGTCACTGGAGACAGGGTATGCCCCAAGTCTTTGGAAGGAAGCACTGTTGAAGCCAACTTCTAAGGGTGAGATTTAACTATTATTAATAATTTTAGAACTATTAGTTTGATTTGTTTGGTGGGGAAATGTTTTGAGAGCGTTATCTCTAAATTATTTTAGAGTCCTTGGAATTAAACAAGGTTATTATTCAGCATGGAGTTATTCTAGGAAGATCCTGTTTGACAAATGTATTGCCATCTTACCTACCTTTGTGGGAAGCCTTGGCTGAGGGGCTACCAGTGGGTGTTGTTTATTTGGATATGGTAAAGGCTTTCAACACTATTCCCCACCATCAAATTATTTCAATGATGTTTAAATGTGATCTGAAGCAGTTTATTATAAGCTGGGTGAAGAAAGTACAGTTGTGTACTCTTACCATAAATGTAGATGTTTGAGTGTATTCACTGTTGTAGTCATCACCTGTGGGTTATCCCTGCTGTAGTAGCCCCCAGCTGGCCTGAATGCCAGAATCAATGTTTTTCTGCATCGGCTGCTGTCACCTGTAGTCTTGATGTCAGGTCGTCAGTGCTATAAAGCAAGGCAGCCGATGCCATTACATCAGTTTTTCTTGCCCTAAGCCAGCAGAAGCACAAGGAAATATGGTAAAGTAGTCCTGGTGGCTAAAAGCCACTGTGGGAAGCTTATGTCCCCCTAGGGAAAGAGGACATAAGGGGAAGGAGGGAGGGAAACCAGGAGTGCAACAGTGAATACACTCAAACATCTACATTTATGGTAAGTGTACACAACTGTACTATGTTCTTCGTGTTTCATTGTTTCAATCATCACCTGTGGGAGGATTCCCAAAGCTGAGGTGAGGGGTGAAAGGATAGGTTAGACCCCTAGGCATGGGTCAGCAAGCCCTGCAGAACTGCAGAGGCAAACCCTGCTCCAGACTTAAAGAAAAGAGGTAGGTGGTAAAGCTTTGTAAGGGTATGGACAGAGGTCCAGGTGGCAGCTTCCAAGATGTCCCTGGTGGGGACTCCTCTGAGGAATGCTGTGGAAGTGGAGGCTGCCCTAGTGGAATGGGTACGAATAGACTTAGGGGTGATTTCCCATGTAGTCTGTAGCAGAAATGGATACAGTGTGATATCCATTTTGAAATGGTTTGCTTGGAAATGGGCTTCTCCTCTGCACCTGGAACAAAGCTGACAAGAAGCTGGTCTGTTTTTCTGAAGGGTTTAGTATGGTCCAGGTAGTATCTGAGTTGTCTAGTGAGTGCAGAATTCTTTCCCCCTTGTTTTGAGGGTTGGGAAAGACGGTGGGTAGATGTATGGCCTGTTTGAGGGTCACATCAGATACCACCTTGGGCAAAAAAGGAGGGGTTAGTCCTCAGGAATACCCTGTCTGCGTGGAACATGATGAAGGGCTCAATGGCCATGAGTGCCTGAAGTTCTGAAATCCTTCTGGCTGAGGTGATAGCTAGTAGGAAAGCAGTCATCCAGGAGAGGTATTTCAATTATGCTGAAGCAGCAGGTTTGAATGGAGGCAAGGTCAGCTTTTCTAAAACATAATTCAGGTCCCAAGCTGGCATGGGTGGCCTTCTGTGAGGTCTGGTATTAGAAGCCCCTCTGAGGAATTGTTTAATCAAAGGATGTGAGAAGAGGGGCTGGTCTGAATCGAAATTAGCTGAAATGGCTGAAGCATGGATTTTAATAGAAGAGAAGGAAAGGCCACTACTGAGTAACTCAGCTAGATAGTCCAATATAAGAGGGATGGAAGGTTGTGAGGTACTGGCCCCCCTGGACTGGCTGCAGGAGCAGAATCTTTTCCATTTCCTGCATAAGACTTTCTGATACTGGGCCTTCTCGCGTCTGTGATAATGTCTAGGACCTGTTTGCTTAACAGGGACCCTTGTTTGCTTTTAAAGTATTAGCCATGCTGACACACTGAGAGTCTGCAAGTCTGGGTGCAGCAAGCCCCCCCCCCCCGGGTCAAGAGTTCTGAGATCAGGGGCTGCTGTCTGGGGGGGGGGGGGGGGCTGTAATGTCAGGCTGCGCAGTAAAGGGTACCAATGCTGTCTGGGCAAATGTGGAGCAATGAAGATGGCCTTTGGTCTCTCCTCCCTTATTTTGATCAGTACCTTGGGAATAAGGAGGGAATGCATACACAAAGAGGGAGTTCCAGGGAAAGATCAAAGCATCTACCTTCCACGCTAGGTGGTGATACTCCCTGGTACAGAATTTTTCCAGCTGGTGGTTGAAGTGCGAAGCAAAGAGATCCACCTCTGGAGTTCCCCACTCCTGAGTGACTTGCAGAAAGTTTTTTTCTGTGGAGCTGCCATTCATAGGGGTCCAGTAAGTTTCTGCTTAGGTGGTCTGCCAGGGTGTTGTTGACCCCTGGTAGATATTGGGCAATTAGATGTAGATCCATGGAGGCAGCTCTCAGCCAGAATTTCATGGCTAGCCTGCACAGAGGGCAAGATTGGGTCCCACCCTGTTTGTTGACATACCACATTACTGTGGTGTTGTCTGTTTTGATAAGGAGAACCCCTGGCCTGAGATGGGGTTTGAAGAATGTCAGAGCCTTTTGTACTGCCATCATTTCCTTCTGATTGATGTGTAAGGGAAGGTGCTGGGCATCCCAAAGATCTTGGGTGCACCTGCCTGCTAGATGAGCACCCCTAGCAATGTCTGAGGTGTCGGTGGTGATGGTCTGGCCAGAAGGGCAGAGGATGAAGGGAAGAATCTTGTTCTTGGCACAGGCCCCTGCCCACCAGAGAAACTCAGCCCTTATACAGGGGATCAGCAGGAGAGAGGTCTTTAGAGGCTGAGAGTGCTGACACCAAAGGTTCTTTACATACCACTGAAGTTTCCTCATGTGAAGCCTGGCCAGAGGAATTAGAAGGATGCAAGATGCCAAGTACCCCAAGGCTTGCAGAAACTTCCTCACAGTGAGGTGACTTCTGGAAGCCAGCTAGGTAAAGTAGAGAGGCAGGAAGCTCTGCTTTCTGGGGCTAGGAAGGCCATTTGGGATGCTGTGTCCATCAGTGCTCCCAAGAAAATGATCTTCCTGGAGGGTGTTTGCTTGGATTTCTTCTTGTTGATGGTGAACCCTAGGGAAGTTAGGAGGGTTTTGACAAAGAGAAGGTCCTGGATCAGCTTTTCTTTGCACTCTGCCTGAATGAGGCAGTCATCCAGATAAGGGCAAATCTGTATATTTCTCTGTCTGCAAAATGCTATGGCCGGGGCTAAGCATTTGGTGAATACTCTGGGTGCAGTAGATAAATCAAAGGGTAGCGCAGAGAAATGAAAGTGTTATAAGCCTGCTCTGAAGTGCGGGAATTTCCTGCAGGATTCCTTTATGGGGATGAAGAGGTAGGCATCTTTTAGGTCTAGGGTCACTAACCTGGCATTTTTTGTCAGTATAGGTAGCAATTGCTGCAATGTTAACATTTTGAATTTGAGGACCACCAGGGAAGTGTTCAGGATGGATAGATCCAGGATGGTGCACCAAGTGCTCTCTTTTCTGGGAACAAGGAATACCTGGAATAAAAGCCTTTGCCTGTTTGATCTGAGGGGACAGGTTTTACTGCCCCCTGGGATATGAAAGTTTGTACCTGTTTTAATGCCTCTGCCCAATGATTTGGAGGTAAGTCTGGGTACCCGCTTGAAATTGGGAGTTTGTTGAAAGATAATTTGTATCCCTGAAAAATTATTTTTAAGACCTATTGGTCCTTTGTTACAGAAAGCCAATTTTCTTTGCAGAGGGAGAGCCTTCCTCCTAGCTTTTGGTGAGTGAAAGACAGGCAGAGGGGGGAGAGGGAGTCATTGAGAGTTTTTGCCATAGAAGGGTGGCTTAGAACTCCCTGCCTTTAGGGCGGAAGTGCTCCACTGTTTGGTTCTCTGCTGCCCCTGGGATAGGGGCCTGGGTGGTCTGTTCCTGTCTGCTAGTTGTAGGGAAGGACCAGTACTTAGAGGGAAAGTTCCTGCTGAATCTGGGAGGTTGAACCGGAAAGAAATCTTTAACTGTTTGCAAAGATTTTGCTTTGTCTTCCATCTTTTTAAGCACCTCTTCTGTTTTTACTCCAAACAAGCGGTCCTTATCCAGGGGTGCATCAATTAGTTTAGACTTGATGTGATCAGGGGAGAGGTTGTTCCTTCAACCATGCATGTCTCCTAATGACAGATCCTGACACTGCTGCCCTGCTTGAGGCTTCTAGGGCATCATATCCACAGTGTAATGAGTGTTTGGCCACTTGACAGGTAGAGTGCAGTAAATCTGCTAACTCTTTTGAATTGGCACAATCAGGAAAGGTTGAAATCTTTTGCTTTAATAGTTCCAAAGTATATTGTTGATATTTTAACATATGGAACTGACAGATGAGAGCTCTGACAGCTAAGGCTGCAGAGGTGTATACTCTTTTACCCCATCTGTAAAGAGCTCTGGAATCCTTGTCAGAAGGAACAGGATTCTTGGTAGAACTAGTCTTAGCTCCTTTTTGTCCTTGTGTAATGACCTCTGGGTCTGCAGCAGGATTTCTGTGCAGGTATTTGTGAGAATCCGGTACCCTGTAATACCTGTCAGGTTTACTGGGAGCAGGTGGGAGGGCGTCAGGAGCTAAGCTGGATTCATGGAAACATCATCCACCACTTCTAAAATAGGAGGGATGGCCAAGGGTCTGTGCTTGGGCAGGTCCAGAAACTCTCAAAGTCTTTTCTTAGACTGGGGGAAATCCTGAGATTCCCATTGGAAATGTTCCCTGAGGCTGTGAAGGGTTTCCCCAAAGGAAAGGACTTCTGGTGGGAAGGCAGAAGGAATGGATTCCTCTGCATCTGAATCCTCATAAGCATTCAGAGGCTGTTGTTCCTCATCAAAATCTGAATAGTCAGATTCCTCAGAATCCTGTTCTGTCATAATTTCTGGGGAAGGATATCTTTTCCTTTTAGAAGCTGTGGCCTGACTACCCCTAATAAGGGAAATGAGATCCTCCACCATTTTAAGCATTTGGGCTTGGGGTGGTGGAGCAGAAGCAAGATGGTGGTTAGAAGCAGATTTTCTAGGAGTGGTCTGGCTTATAGCCCTAAGAGTAACCGTCAGTCTGAGAGAAATAGTAGTCAGATGAGAAGACATTGATTTCTGTCTAGATTCTGTAGTGCGAGAGGCCTCCTTGGAAGCCGGTGCCTGTGTTGCAGCTCCGGACCCAACCGAGGCAGAGACAGCCAAAGGCTTGGAAGATGAAGAATATTTCTGCAGCATACCAGACTCCGAAAGTGTCTTGGTAGAGGCCTGTGTGAATATCGAATCGGGCATCAGGGGCTTTGAAAGCACCTCACTGAATTCCGGAGAACTGACGACCTGCTTAGCGGTAGAGTTGTCGGAAGGCTTAGCATTGTGTGGTCTATCTCTATCTTTATCTCTGCATTTTTTCAGAATATCCACGGATTGTTGGCTAAAGGACTCCATTTCAGAATGTGAAGATGAAAGACAAAAATACCTGTCTACAATAAGAGCGCTACAGCGAATGGATCTCGCATTAAAGAGGGCACAGACCCAGCAATGGGGGACGTCATGTTCTGGGCCTAAACAAGTGATGCAGTATGAATGTAAGTCTCGATGAGGGATCTGCTTTCCACAGGCAAACAATTAACTTTTTCAGACATCGGTTAGTGCAAGAAAAAAAAAATCCCCAACAGGGTACTTAGCTTTAGACGTTTTCAGCTGAAATTCAAACTCTGGTACCGACCGACCGGCACACTTGTGAACTGCTTCTGCTACGGGCTCCACGGCAAGAAAGACTGATGTAATAGCAATGACTGCCTTGCTTTATAGCACTGATGACCTGACATTAGACTACAGGCAACAGCAGCCGATGCAGAAAAACAATGACTCTGGTACTCGGGCCACCCAAGGGCTACCACAGCAGGGATAACCCACAGATGATGACTGCAACAGTGAAACACGATATGTGAATATGCTGTTGATGCTAGTTATTACAGGTCATGTTATGGATATGTGAATATGCTGCTGATACTAGTAACTACAGGTCGTGTTATGGATATGTGAATATGCTGCTGATACTAGTTATTACAGGTCGTGTTATGGATATGTGAATATGCTGCTGATACTAGTTATTACAGGTCATGTTATGGATATGTGAATATGCTGCTGATGCTTGTTATTACAGGTCATGTTATGGATATGTGAATATGCTGCTGATACTAGTTATTACAGGTCAGGTTATGGATATGTGAATATGCTGCTGATGCTAGTTATTACAGGTCATGTTATGGATATGTGAATATGCTGCTGATACTAGTTATTACAGGTCATGTTATGGATATGTGAATATGCTGCTGATGCTTGTTATTACAGGTCATGTTATGGATATGTGAATATGCTGCTGATACTAGTTATTACAGGTCAGGTTATGGATATGTGAATATGCTGCTGATACTAGTTATTACAGGTCGTGTTATGGATATGTGAATATGCTGCTGATACTAGTTATTACAGGTCATGTTATGGATATGTGAATATGCTGCTGATGCTTGTTATTACAGGTCATGTTATGGATATGTGAATATGCTGCTGATACTAGTTATTACAGGTCAGGTTATGGATATGTGAATATGCTGCTGATGCTAGTTATTACAGGTCGTGTTATGGATATGTGGATATGCTGCTGATACTAGTTATTACAGTTTGTGTTATGGATATGTGAATATGCTGCTGATACTATTTATTACAGGTCATGTTATGGATATGTGAATATGCTGCTGATGTTAGTTATTATAGGTCATGTTATGGATATGTGAATATGCTGCTGATGCTAGTTATTACAGGTCATGTTATAGATATGTGAATATGCTGCTGATACTAGTTATTACAGGTCATTTTATGGATATGTGAATATACTGCTGATGCTAGTTATTACAGGTCGTGTTATGGATATGTGAATATGCTGCTGATACTAGTTATTACAGGTTATGTTATGGATATATGAATATGCTGCTGATGCTTGTTATTACAGGTCATGTTATGGATATGTGAATATGCTGCTGATACTAGTTATTACAGGTCGTGTTATGGATATGTGAATATGCTGCTGATGCTAGTTATTACAGGTCAGGTTATGGATATGTGAATATGCTGCTACTAGTTATTTCAGGTCGTGTTATTTTATTTTATTTATTTATTTATTTTATTTTACATTTGTTAACCGGGAGGATCCGACTGGATATATGTCCATTTTCAGCGGAGGCCCGGGGAGAAAAGCTCCAGACATGTAAAAAAAAAACATTAATATCACAGAGTAATTATACATATTAAACTAGAACAAAATAAGTTATTCCATCAAATTTATATTGGATGTAAGTAAGATTAGGATAATAAGGAATATGTAGGATACTAGCCAGGTGCTTGGACACTAATTCAAACAGAGAGTTAATTAGCCAGGGTTTAGACAATGGCAAGTTCGCATTGAACCCAGGTGTGTTTTTAGTTTAGTTTTAAATTGACTTAAAGTGGAGAGAGAGGTAATATCAGGGGGAAGTTTGTTCCAGATTTTCCCTGCAGAGTTGGTGAGAAGGGAGTCACCAGCTGAGTTGTTAGTTTTGAATGTCTGGATTAGGAGACGGTTGGATGACCTTAATGGCCGTGGGTTGTTACAAAGGGGAAGCAGCTTTTTGAGTGAAGGAGTATATTCGGGGTTGTATATAATTTTGTGGGTAAGGACTAGTAGGTTGAAAGAGATTAGGTTCGGTAGCTCAGTCCAATTGAGCTTGGCTAAATTGGTACAATGATGGGTCCTATATGGTGACCCAGTAACAAACCTAGCGATATGATTGTAGCAATTGGAGAGCTTGTTCATGACAGTTTTACTTATGTTGTGAAGTAAGGGGGACGAGTACAAGAGTGATGAGAGAAGGTGAGTCTGGGCAATGGCAATTTTGGCTTGGGGGGGTCAAGAAGCTATTTATTCTATAAAACGAGCCTAGCTTCTTATTGATGGTTTTAATCATTTGGTTTGCGTGTATATCAAATTTTAGATTGTTGTCTATGGTTACCCCTAATAATTTTGTCGAAAGGTCCGGAGAAATTATGGTCCCATCCTTAGCTTGGATCGTAAAGTTGATGGAGCAAGACCTTTTAGTCGGTGGAAACAACAACATTTTTGTTTTTTTAGGATTAAGTATCAAGCGACGACTAGAGAGCCAGTTTTCTATTTTGCTAAAAGTAGACTGGGTTAATAATTGTAACTCTGAGGGGGTTGTACCAGAGTATATCAAAGTTGAGTCGTCTGCGTATTGTATACAACTGGCATTAGGTATGACTGTATGCAGGTCATTGATAAAGATGGAAAATAACAGTGGCCCTAAAATGGATCCTTGAGGGACTCCCAATGTATTGGGTAATAACTTAGAGAGTTTGGTCTGCCATAAAACTGCTTGTTTTCTGCCAGATAGATAGGAACTAAACCATTGTATGGCAATAGTATCCAGACAAAGTGAATGCAATGTGTTGATTAGAAGTTTATGATCCACCATATCGAAGGCTTTGGACAGATCCAGGAATAGTGCAGATGAGATATTATTATTATTTCGATAGGTGTTTATGGTATTAGAGAAGACAAGAAGGGCTGAGGTAGTACTATGGAGAGGTCTGAAACCATGTTGGGTATCAGCCAATAGGTGGTTGACGAGTAGGTGTTGCATGAACTGTTTCTGAGCACATTTTTCCATTATCTTTGCTAGAGGGGAAAGTATAGATATGGGCCTGTAGTTAGAGAGCTCTGTGGAAGTGCCACCTTTGTGGAGAGGAATTACATAAGATATCTTCCAGATATTACAGGCTGTGTTATGGATATGTGAATATGCTGCTGATGCTAGTTATTACAGGTTGTATTATGGATATGTGAATATGCTGCTGATGCTAGTTATTACACGTCATGTTATGGGTATGTGAATATGCTGCTGATACTAGATATTACAGGCTGTGTTATGGATATGTGAATATGCTGCTGATGCTAGTTATTACAGGTTGTATTATGGATATGTGAATATGCTGCTGATGCTAGTTATTACAGGGCATGTTATGGATATGTGAATATGCTGCTACTAGTTATTACAGGTCGAGTTATGGATATGTGAATATGCTGCTGATACTTGTTATTACACGTCATGTTACGGGTATGTGAATATGCTGCTGATAGTAGTTATTACAGGTCGTGTTATGGATATGTGAATATGCTGCTGATACTAGTTATTACAGGTCGTGTTATGGATATGTGAATATGCTGCTGATGCTAGTTATTACAGGTCATATTATGGATATGTGAATATGCTGCTGATGCTTGTTATTACAGGTCATGTTATGGATATGTGAATATGCTGCTACTAGTTATTACAGGTCGTGTTATGGATATGTGAATATGCTGCTGATACTAGTTATTACACATCATGTTACGGGTATGTGAATATGCTGCTAATAGTAGTTATTACAGGTCGTGTTATGGATATGTGAATATGCTGCTGATGATAGTTATTAAAGGTCATGTTATGGATATGTGAATATGCTGCTGATACTAGTGATTACAGGTTGTGTTATGGATATGTGAATATGCTGCTGATGCTAGTTATTACAGGTCATGCTATGGATATGTGAATAAGCTGCTGATACTAGTTATTACAAGTCGTGTTATGGATATGTGAATATGCTGCTGATACTAGTTATTACAACTCATACTATGGATATGTGAATATGCTGCTGATACCAGTTATTACAGGCCGTGAGGAATTACACAATACTTTGATGAAATATCTCATGGGCTACAATCAATAATATGGAGTTTAATTTGAAAAAGACATGCATTATACATTTTGGAAAAAATATTTCTTGCTATCCATATGAAATAAATAATTGTTTGATTAAAGAGGGGAATAGTATAAAGGATTTAGCTGTACATTTTGATAAAGATTTGAATTTTTATTCTTATTTAAGGGATGTTACCAAAAGGTATTAATTTGAACTTAGAAATGTATTGAGAACTATTGTGAGTAGGGATAGAGATGTTTTGTTGTCAATAGTCAAGGTAATTATATGACCAATGATTGAATATGGTGGGTCTACAAACGGAAAGACAAGAAAGAAAACAACATTTTTTCACTTGCAGATAAGAGGTTTGAGGGGTATTAGAAATGATTGAAATAATTATCCCTTTTTCTATTAACTACACTCTTTTGGGGGGTTAATTGTAATACATACATTTATACTTTCAGAGGGACATGAAGCTAGTGTGGATTTTTCTAGATTGAAACATTATTTAGGAACTAAAAATAATCATATGTTGAATCTAGGCAGCTGTAGTACAAAGACAAAGGAAAATTTGTTTTATTTTAGGGCTAGCTGTTGGTGCAGTTCCTTATTGCTCAGGTTCAGTAAACTGGAAACCATCTCCCTGTTTAAACAAGTTTTGAACAATTTCATTGGTGAAAGGGTGTTTGATTCTAGGATTGTCAGAGGGAAAACTTTTAGAAGGCATAGCAAGGCTGTATGTTTGAAATATAGAACACTGAACACAATTAAAGCAGACTAGCACAGATTTGTGGGAATGTCTGCTGGGCAGATATATGTTGATTGCTTAGCAGCCAAGTTTCATGCAGTATAAACACTAAGTTCTAAAATCTTTGTGTAAAGTTAACATGTTTTGTGAACATAAAGTCTGATGGCACACAACAATGAATGAAACACTCTCCATATCTTTATAATTTTTAGACAGTTAATAAGTAGTTATATTTCAGCTATGGAACAGTTATAACCTTGCTGTTGTATCTATGTTTAAGCGTTGTACACTTACCTTATTTCCCAGAAACTGACTGGGTAACAACCAGAAAGACTCATAGTTCAGGAATCGCCTTGAAAGGTCAACCAGCTGGAACTCCTCCACATCCGGAACGATTGCCATTTGACTAGATGTGAGGGGTGGGGCTTCATGATGATCAGGAATGCTTACATTAACACCTGAGAACAGACATAATCGAAGTAAGCGTAAGGACAAATGTTTTAAAGTCAGCAAGGCAGGACTGGATCCCGTTATGAAATAATATACTCTTTATTCACAGACTCTACAGTAAATTTTGTAAATGTTCAACAGAAAAGTACAAAATATTTGAAATGAAAAAGTCTGCACAGAAGAAGTGCATACAAAAAGCAAAAGTGTTTCAAGAAAGCATATAGTGAAGATATAGTACCAAGAGTGTGCAACATTGGTGACTATTCTTGATGAATACGAAGAAAACAGCAACACTCACTATGTTAGGGTACATGAGGGAGAAGAACCTTACAAAAGAAGACGTTTGCTCATCACCACACATAATTAGTCCACACTTAGTGCATTATCTCTGGAAGGTGGATACCAGAGAGGTTAAAAACTGACATACAGTTTTAAAAATCATGCCTGCAAGTCAAACCAACTGGTGACATTCTGCAAATACTTTATACTCCTTAGAAAATAAAGAAAACTGCAATAGCTATGACTGTCTGAGAAAAAGAACACAAACATGTCATCATACTGCATAGACATGCAAATATTTCCTGGAAGAAAGTACACCAAGCATCTGAAACAGAAGGCCTAAAAGGAGGAAGAGGGACAATGTAGTAAGAAATTTCAAATACATGGTGAAGAGGTACACAGGTCACATAAATAAATGCAGACAGGACAATGGCACTTTACCTTGCAACATTTTAGTATAAAAAATTAATTACTGAAAATGATAATCCTAACAATTCTTCAATGATGACACAAAGAATAGTTGTGTAAAATCTTACCATATATGTCATTCTGTTTCATGTTGCAGTATTCTAACATGAGGGATCCTCCGCCTGAGGGTGACCCGAATCCGGCCCATATACAAAGCCTTAGCCTGGCTGCTATATGGTGAGTAGGATGTCACACACACAGACCATAAACCGTGGCCATAAATGTGATGTCCACATGCACAGACCTCAGAACTGAATGCCACAGTCAGACAACAGTCTAAGGTAAGCTGATAAGGATGCCATTCAGAAAGGGAAAAGGTCCTAGAGGGGGTAGGAGGGTGGGCTAGGAATACTGTAACATGGAAGAGAAGGACATCTACGGTTATGGTAAGATTTTACACAACTATTCTATGTCCTTCTATTCTCATGTTCAGTATTCTAAACATGAAGGAGAGTACCAAAGCTCAACATGTGTTATGGGAGGTGGAAGAGGTGCATTCTCCAAGAATCCATGGAGGATGACTTTAGAAAATCCTGCCCTTGCTCTAGAGATGTAGTCCAGTTTATAATGTTTAGTAAAAGTGTGGACTGAAGACCATGTGGCTGCCTCTAAAATGGTGGTTGTAGCTAGTCCTTTGAAGAATGTCCCTGAGGAGGCCACACCCCTGGTTCAGTGGGTTATCCCTGTGTAGGGTAATTATTTCCCATGGAAGGAGTAGCAGAAAGATATTGTTTTGGAAATCCATGAAGATATAGTTTGTTTGGATACACTTTTCCCCAGAGCCCTGGGGTGAAAGGATACAGACAACTTGTTGGACTTTCTGATGTTCTTAGTCTTACCCAGTTAGAATCTAAGTTGTCTGTGAACAACAAGGGAATGGAGCACTCTCTCACTGTCATTCTGTGGGGAAGAAAAGAAAGTGGGTAAGTGAATAGATTGGTTAAGGGATAGTTCAGTGACCACTTTAGGCATGAAAGAGGGGTTTGTACGAAGAGAGACCCTATCCTTATGAAAAATGAGTTCATAGGTTCATACTAGGCTATCTGCCCTGGGGCATTTATAAGCCTAGCCCAATTGTGTTTGGCTTACGCCACCCCTTGATTTGAGTATACTGTACCCTTTTTAAAGTTTAGTTTACTGTGCCTCTGTCTAATAGTGACACGGAAGTAATCCCCGGGACAAACCTACGATCCCTCATCCACTCATCAAGATTCTTCTTGAAGAGAGTCAGTGAGGTGCTCTGCCTAACATGAATTGGAATTCTATTCCAGAGCGAAGGGAGCCTCTGGGTTATGAATCTGATCCTCCAGCATGATCTATTCATTTCTGTGCTGAGGTTCAAGTCCCTCAAGCACGTGGCTCTAAGGGATTTAGATTTACTGAGGTGGAGCATGCCCAGTTAAGGTGGGTTAGTCATGAGTGCTTGTAACTCTGAGACTCTTCTGGCCGAAGTTAAGGCTACAAGAAGCACTGTTTTCCAAGTGCACATTTTTAAGGTGACTGAAGCTGCTGGTTCAAAGATTGCAGTAATGCAGTTTTCCAGAATAAAATTCAAATCCCAAAGGAGGATGGATGGGTTTCCTTGGTGGTCTGATGTGAAGGACCCCTTTGTGAAAGAGCTCCACCTCTAATTTGGATAGTAATGGTGGACTGAGAGGTAAGCAGGCTGAGATAGCCGACAAATGGACTTTCAATGAAGAGTTTGAAAGTTAAGACTTAAGTAGTTCACACAAATAAGACAAAACTAGAGGTATATCCACCTGAAAGGTCTCTGGTTGTCTGTGAAGACATAAAGTGAAGAACCTTTTCCATTTGGACAAACAGGATCTCTTGGTAGTGGGTTTCCTGGCCTCCTGCAGGACAGACAGAACGTCCTCTGAGTAAAGGTGTCTAAATGGGATGAAAAGTTTATCACCCACAGGGTTAGTCTGACAGTTTGCAGGTGTGGGTGGATAAGAGATCCCTTCTGTTGTGTGATGAGGTCCACCTTGTGAGGCAACCTGTAGTGATTGCCCTTGGCTAGTGACAAAAGAAGGGGGAAATCAATGCTGCCTTGGCCAAAAGGGGGTTACCAGCAAGATTTTTGGCTTGTCCAGCTGAATTTTCTGCAGGACTTTCTGTATAAGAGGGAAGGGGGAATGCATACAGAAACATCCCCTTCCAGGAAATTGTGAAGGCATCTACTCTCCAGTCTTGTGGGGAGGGGGACCTTGAGCAAAATAGCTGTAGTTGTCTGTTCTGAGGGGAGGCAAACAGATCTATCTGTGATGTACCCCACCATTGGACTATGTCCAGGAAAACATTTCTGTGCAACAGCCATTCGTGATTTTGAGACAATGATCTGCTAAGAGCATCTGACTGATCATTGTTTTGTGATGAGATGCAAACTGCCTGTAGTGTTACAGTGGACAGGGTAGCTAACTCCCATGTTTGCATGGCCAGTCTGCAGAGTAAGAATTGGTTCTCTCTTGCTTGTTGATGTACCACAGGACTGTGGTGTTATCTGTAAAGATTTTGAGGAGACCTGGATGTATGAGAAGAAGGAATGTCTTCAGGGCTAGGATAAGGGCAGTCATTTCCCTGATGTTGATGTGTTTTTCAAAGGTAGGGGTCCCACTGGCCCTGCACCTTGAGTCCATTCACAGTGGCCCCCCCACCCCAGATCTGATGTATCTGTGTACATCTGTTGAACTACAGTGAGAGCCTGTAATGGAAGCCCTGGATTCAGATGAATTTGCTGAATCCACCATTTGATTTCTTTATTTAGACAGGGAAGGAAGGGCATCTGAAACTCTAGTGGATGGGCCTGCTGGGACCAGACATTCTTCAAATACCATTGAAACTTCCTCATGTGTAGCTGGGCAAGAGGCAACATGGGGAGAGTGGCTGCCATCAGACCCAGGAGACAAAGGAATTCCCTGGCTGAAATGCAGTTGAGTAGGAGTAGTTTTTGAAAGAAGTTGGTCAGTGGGAGAAAGGCCTTCATCAAATCCGTACTTATTCTGCAACCCAAGAAAATCTGGTCTTGGGAAGGAGTAAGGGAGGACTTGAGGAAGGTCACTGTAAAACCCGGCTTTCAAGGAGGGAAATGGTGAACTGAATGTGCCTTTGCAGGGTACTTGGATTCTCTGCCTGGATGAGGAGGTCATTCAAGTAGGGGAAGATATGAATGCTTATTGTACTGCAAAAGGCCACTACGGGAGCTAGACATTTTGTAAATACCCCTGGTGCTGTAGATAAACCAAAGTCCAAGGCAGTAAACTGATTGCATTGCAAAATGCTGGAATTTGCGAAAGGCTGGTTGAACAGGGATGTGAAGACATGCTTCCTTCAGGTCTGCAGTGACCAGGAAGGAAGTGAGTATCAAGACTGGAAGAAGGGTTTGAAGGGACAGCATGCAGGAAGTGGGTACATGTAGAAAGGGTTTAGAAGAGACAGGTCCAGGACGGGTCTCCATGGGCCATCCTTTCTTGGGACTAGAAAAAGCCTGGAATAGAAGCCTTGACCTTCCTGTCCTGGGGGCACCATTTCTAGTGTGCCCTGTAGGACCAGATCTTGAATTGCTTGAGGGATGAGATGGGAGTTGTTTTTTTGGTTGGAGGGGAATACCTTTTGGGGAGTTTTTCCTGCCAAGTCATAAAATATCCTTTTTCCACAATTGACAGAATCAGTTGTCTGAGGTGATATGTTGTCACAGGGGAAGACAGTGAGAGAGGTGGGCAGAAAGGGGAAGGGGGTTTTGACAGTCATGCATTGATAGAATGTCAGGAAAGGGCTGTCTTTGATTAGTTTGAGAGGTGCTAGGTCAGGAACAGGAAGGTTTCCTGACACCTTTCCTAGATTTGGAGGTAGGAGGTGCAGAGGCCTTCCTGACAAAATTTGGTTTGGCAGGGTAGTTTCTGTGAAACTTAGGCACTGTTGAGACAAAGAGGTGCTTGAGGTCCTGCAGATCTTTGCTCTTCTCCTGCAGGTTTTTAATCAGTTCTGCTGACTGTTTTCCAATGAGGAACTTACTGTCAAGAGGGGCATCCATAATCTTGTTTTTGAAGTCATCTGGCAGTGGCTGTAGCCTGAGCCAGAAGTACCCGCAAAGGGCTGATGCTGATGCAGCTGACCTAGCCGATGTTTTTGCAGCAATACAACTGCATTTAATGGAGTGTCTAGTGACTTGTGCAGCCACAGAAAGTTTAGCGGCAACTTGTGATTTGGTGGGAGAATCTGGAATGGAGGACAGCAGATTCATGGCTTGTGAAACTAGGTCTAAGTTGTGCTTTACCATGTGAGTTTGGTAATTAATGGCTCTAAAGGCCAGGGTTGAAGAAGTATAAATTTTCTTTCCTAACCTGTCCATCACTTTGCTACCATTACCCGATGGCAGTAGGGAAGAAGAGGGTAACTGTCTGGACCCATTACCCGATGGCAGTAGGGAAGAGGAGGGTAACTGTCTGGGCCCATTACCCGATGGCAGTAGGGAAGAGGAGGGTAACTGTCTGGACCCATTACCCGATGGCAGTAGGGAAGAGGAGGGTAACTGTCTGGACCCATTACCCGATGGCAGTAGGGAAGAGGAGGGTAACTATCTGGGCCCATTACCCGATGGCAGTAGGGAAGAGGAGGGTAACTGTCTGGACCCATTACCCGATGGCAGTAGGGAAGAGGAGGGTAACTGTCTGGACCCATTACCCGATGGCAGTAGGGAAGAGGAGGGTAACTGTCTGGACCCATTACCTGATGGCAGTAGGGAAGAGGAGGGTAACTATCTGGACCCATTACCCGATGGCAGTAGGGAAGAGGAGGGTAACTGTCTGGACCCATTACCCGATGGCAGTAGGGAAGAGGAGGGTAACTGTCTGGGCCCATTACCCGATGGCAGTAGGGAAGAGGAGGGTAACTGTCTGGACCCATTACCCGATGGCAGTAGGGAAGAGGAGGGTAACTGTCTGGACCCATTACCCGATGGCAGTAGGGAAGAGGAGGGTAACTGTCTGGACCCATTACCCGATGGCAGTAGGGAAGAGGAGGGTAACTGTCTGGACCCATTACCCGATGGCAGTAGGGAAGAGGAGGGTAACTATCTGGACCCATTACCCGATGGCAGTAGGGAAGAGGAGGGTAACTGTCTGGACTGTTTGTCTGCTGAGATAGCAATAACAGCTGGGTCTGGAATTTGAAGTAATCAGGAACTTTATAGCACCTGTCTGGGTCTTTTACGGGCAGGTGGCTGGGACTCTGGAGTCTTGGAAGCTGAGGGAAAGGTGTCCAAATAGGCTGGGATTACTGGAGGAATAGCTGAGGGAGATTCCATCTGCAGAAGCTCGTAATACCTCTTCTGTACTTCTTTCATTCATGTGGAATCCCATTTAAAGTATTCCCTCATTTTGGAAATAGTTTCCTCCAAGGTGATGTCCTTAGGTGGGGAATCGCCTTCCAAGGAATCCTTATCTGGAGAACAGTATTCCAAGGGAGAAGCCAACTGTGAAGCATAGGACAGAGACTCATCAGAAGAAGAAGAAGAATCCTCATCATGTATCTGTGGATGTGGCAGTGGGCCAGCAGAAACAGGCCTAGGGCTCAAGGTTGGAAGAGCAGCAGGAGTCTGTGATGAAGAAGGACTCAGGGCCAAAAAGACCTGAAAGAGATATTGGGAAAATGCCTGCCAATCAGGCAAATCTTCTTATGGAGGAGACAAATGTTTAGACTTCTGTTTCCTTTTCAGAGAAAGAGTCTTAAGTCCAAGCAGACTAGGTGAAGGCCTAGTTTCTGATGTCAGTTGAGGACTAGAAGTGCCTTCCTCGGGAATGGATGGTAACACTATCCATTCGTGTGAACTTGGTTCCCTCCCAACAGCGGAGGCCGAAGTTGCTGGTACCTCCGCAGACTTGCAGGCTGGAGAAACAAGGGAGGCATCTGAAGCAGTACCCACTGAAGTCGCCAAGCCTAGCAAATGCACCTCAGCCCCTAAACCGACCGCTGGCAGGACATCCGTATTCAGAGGGGCAGTCGCTGTATCTGGCCTATCTACTTTGGCCTTCTTTTTCAATGGGTCTGCCAAGATGCACGGTTCTGATTCCATTCCTAAGGCAAGGCATTTGAGTCATTGGTTCTCAACAAAAACCTTTAGGGCTGCAAGACAGCTGCACAGTATTTTTTGGAACAAACACTGGTTGATGGAGCATGCTTTGTAGATGTGGGAAGGCCCTGAGCAGAATAAGCAGGGATTCTGGCTGTCTTTCTGTGGAATTTATCAACCACACTTACATTTTCCCTTCCAAGATGATATGGATGGATTCAACTAAGGGAAAAAATATACAGCAACCTAAGCTGGCAGAGAAAAAGAGAAAAATTCCCCAACAGGGTACTTATCTTTTCAGGAGTCACTTGCCCAGAGCAGAACGAGTGAGCTGACGTTCAACTGGCAGCAGAGAAGTACCGAGGTCTGTGTATGCGGCATCACATTTATGGCCCACGATTTATGGTCACTGCGTGTGACGTCTCATGCACCATACAGCAGCCAGGCTAGGCTTTTGTATATGGGCCGGATGTTTGGGTTGCCCTCAGGCAGAGGATCCCTCATGTTATTATACTGCAACATGAGAATAGAAGGACATCCTAGGTTTTACAGTACTTTCTGACTACCATCAGAACATATCAGAAGGCATTTTAACAACTCATTTTCTAAACAATCTAACTTTAGCACAACACAACATCTGAGAACATTCCTAGTCACAGGTCTGTAATCACAGGATTCTCGAGGAGGACAGTGTTTCATTACTGTGATAACTCTAGTCTGACGTCTACAGACAGCTGCACTTGTTTGTGTGTCGTCAGTGCTTTCTTACTCAGTGCTTATTAAAATGGAGGTACACAAATGAAAGCAAGTCAGAAAGAATAAAATATAACCTGATGCACTGCATTGTCAAACAAAATGTACCTCACTGTAAACACATTCATTGTTTTATAACAAAATGTCACAGAAATGAAGCAGCATCTATGGTAGAAAATGTCCTCTTACATCTAATGTGTTACTGAATTGTTATATAACGGTTTTATTAGTGGCATCTAATGTTTAATGTAATGTTACATAATGCTAATATTAAAGCCAGTGACATGCTGACTGGATGCAGGCAGTAACATTACAACTAAGAATCACAAATGTCACATACTACATCCAATAGTACAGTCTATAAAAATTCCAGAAGGCAGCATATTGTAATTTACTCTGCAAGAGGTATGATGTACACAGCTCTACTTCTCTGACGGATATTTCAGACCAAATTTACACACTCAGCCTTTTAAAATGCACCATTAAGTTATGAGGGTATATTCCTCCATTTTGGTATATATCATGTAGTATTAATGCAAGAGAGTGAGAACCAGCTTTCTTCTGTCAACACGATGAACTTTATTTCATCTGCTGCAAATGATAACTTGAAAATAAGGAACCCCTTTCACGATAGTTGTTCAAGTAAGGCGAGCGCAAAAGTCTGGAGGATGTCTCCCTGAAGACTACTGTCTCGTATTCACTGCACTATTTTACTCCTCACAGATTTCCTTCCCCTCCTTTCTTTTCCTAACTAATCTGCTAAACTTAACCTCAATAAAAGCTCGGTAGAAATATTGGGGGTTGGTATAACGGTTAAGGTGTTTGCCTTCCTGATACCAGGTACAGGGTTTGAGTCTCACCTTTGAAATTGGTTAGGTTTGAAATGACCCACAAGCCTAGTGCTTACCTATGAATCATAAAGCAATTATGCTTGTTTATTATTAACACAGCAGGCATACCCACTTTGTGTGTGTGACTGTACAAAAAGACTAGCTGCCCTTGTCGACCATTTTAAGTTTAGCCAATTTCTTTTTCAAATGTCAGAGTCAAACCCTGTGTGTTGTGTCTGTGTATTAAACACCTTAACCGTCATGACAACCCCAGATGTTGGCAGATCGGGGCATAGTGTCACCTGTTCTCCTGCAGGAATTATATCAAAAGTCCAAGTACAAAGGAAATTACAACTCTGAACACAAAAACAGATAAGAAGTTTAAAAAAAAAAAAAAAAAAAAAAAAACTTCAATCATCCTCCCCAACAAAGTACACCCATGATCTTTCCACATCTTAGGGTCATAATCCTAGGGAATAGTTTTCATTAGCATTTATCTGTAGTGCTGAAAAAATGCATACAACACCTAGGAAAACATAAACAATACAAGGCAAAAGATGTTGGGAAACCAAAACATGCCTAGCCATACACACACATTCTTATAAGTTGTGCCACCTTTTTCAAGCACGTTATAATGCTCACCTCCCAAATCGAACAGGGCTGTACAGCATAAAGTTGTGTCTGCCCCAACCAATCATCAAAACTAGCTTAAAAGGTCATCAGAGTAACACTTTGCTTGACCTGCAGTGGTAACTTATTCCACAGGCTGGAAAACAGATAATTATTTTAATTTATTAAACAACAGAATTAATGTTCAAGGCACCAATCAGTTGCAATGTGTAGGACAATGGCTGGCTTACAGATCATCACAAGCCCAGCATACCTACTGTTCCCAAACCATTAATATTTTTTTTTCTGTTTGAGACTAATTCTGCCTCACTCTTACAGTTTCATTCCTGTACTTAAGACATGATTCAGACTTTATACAAGTGATTATAAGATGCTTGATGAAAGGACCTTCAGGGTGACTAAATTAATGTTTTACAGCTT
Source organism: Protopterus annectens (assembly GCF_019279795.1). Taxonomy (NCBI): domain Eukaryota; kingdom Metazoa; phylum Chordata; order Ceratodontiformes; family Protopteridae; genus Protopterus; species Protopterus annectens. Next base: position 1,796,144,871 of record NC_056729.1, on the reverse strand, counting down.
GAAAAAAAAAAGTTCTAAGCTTGCTTCCCGCCTTTTCTGTAACTAGTCTAGTTCAGATATAAATTTGCTCTCTCCAGGACTGTTTGTAAGCTTATGAACCCCTCCCCCAAGCCTCTCTGTGCTAAAGGGAAGCCTTCTAGCTTATCAATGGGAGTGGTAAGCACTAGGTAGCCTATCTGTCACAAGAGGAGGGGTTTCTGGCCCAGAAATTGTAGTTTATTGGCCGTTTGGGCAGTTTCTACATCCTTTTCAACTTTCTGGTTTAAAAGCCCACGTTTGCGTGGGTTTGCGCTGTTTAAGTTCCATGCAGCGGCGCAGAGCTGAGGTAAACTATTATTGGTGCCAGAAAGTCTGCTCTTCAGTTTTTCCCTTAGATCTTACTAGTTCTGTCTCTCTCTCTCTCTCGCTCTTGCACTTCAAATAGCTTAATTGCTTTGCACCACAACAGGTTTTTGTAGCAATTACTGTAGCACACCTAAGTGCCATCAGCACTAGTCGTTCTTCATGGAAATAGCTCCAGTACTTAGTAGTTATGACCAGCCCTCTTGGCATGATTAAAGGGCAGTTCCCTGTGCTTTCTCCTACTAACCTGGTACACCTGGGCATTCTGAGGCAGTGTAGCAACTGTTCCGTGCACAGACAACCCTCTTTTCTTACCTTCCAATACTCAGACTTATGAGAGATGCAGTTATATCACCAGACTGGAAGCTATGCACTCTCCAGCCAAGACCAGACTAGCTGGTCAAGAGGAGAAGGTCAACCCCTGCACCACACCACATGGAACATATAGCATTCCAACACCCACCATCACAGCTCTCACATAAAAACACAAACCACACACCCACCTTCACGGAGGCTCTAAATAGAAACTTACCCAAACAACAAAGACTTCCAAGACATAAATGCACTCGACCATTACAACACAGCACAAACCACAGGACACATAGCTCACCTCCACAGTGTGCCCCTCAACCTAAGCCCCTAAGGCTAAACACCTTGCCCAATACACTTATCATAGGTGACTCAATAGTGAAGCGCACAGATGTCCCACTCACTAGGTTAAATAAGGAGAAGGTAACAGTCAGCTGTCTATCAGGTGCCAGAATCCGACACACAACACACGCACTCAGGTCACTCCACTTCAAGTACAAGTATGACTCTGTCATTGTCCATGTGGGTGTGAATGACCTGAGATGCACCTCCCTGGACTACATGAAAAGAGACATGGTGGAACTCTCGGATTATGTGGCCCAGGCAGGTATGACCCTAGCCCTGAGCAGTATCCTACCATCACCCAGAATGATACCGCAGTACAAACAAAAAATGACTGACTTCAACAATTGGCTAAGTTTCTGGTGTCATTCCAAGGGGATCCAGTATCTGTCTGCTTGGGATGACATGACTGACAGACCTCGATGCTTTGCCAGAGATGGCCTGGATCTGTCACCCCTAGGTTTCTGGGCACTGGAAAAGGCTCTTGCCACCCATATAGTTCCTTTTTTAGGCAGTGTTCCAAAGACCAAATTCCCACCATAACAGCTATAAATAAATGCAATCTGAGGGTCATGCTGCTCAATGCTAGAAGTCTAAATCTCAGGATGCATTCACTCGAAGCACTCCTCAAAATGGAGAGCATCGACATTTGCGCTGTAATGGAGACCTGGTTTAAAGCAGCAGAAAGCACCCCTGTGCTACCATGCTATAACTCATTCCACACCTTTCGGCCCCAAAACATGGACCGAAGCTTCAAAGGTGGTGGTGTCTCCATATTGCCTGTTAGCTGACTTCTGCTCTGGCTACCAATTACCCCCCCCCCCCCCACACACACACACACGTACCCTTCCTGCCTGCTACTAGCACTCTGCAATGCCCTATGGTTTGTAAACTGGTTGTCTCCTAATTATTTTTTGTTTTCTCCATTACAGCTGCTTAAACATCTTAGGTCGCAGGTGTACTCCTCCCTATCCTCCAAACTTGAATAGTGCTATTGCTGAGTTTAAGTGTAATTCTAGGGAAAATATTAAAAATGCTTCACTGCAATCAAGACTTTTCTTTATATTAGAAGCAATGTATGTCTTAACTTTCAACATAAAGACTTAGTGTTAATGCCTTTATATACTTAGGTTTTTTGTTGTTTCAAGCACACACACTTGCAGAGGCCTGTCTAGCTAGCCCAGTTTTCCTAACTTCAATACTGTAAGACCCCATTTCAGACACTAATTGATGACAATGATAGATACTGTACCTCTCTCTCAGAGTTACAAGCCAGAATTTTTATCTACGGCTTTTACATCCAACTGTGCCTTTTTCCCCAGTTTCTTCTGTGACCAGTCAATATTAAATTATTTTTGTATGGCAATTACTATCCACTTCCAAACTAAACTGCACTATCCCAGAATTAAGTAACACCAGAAATAATTAACTTGTGCTAGTTTAGTTCCCCCCTTGAACTGTAATGCCACTTACTTACTGCAGTTCATCTGTTCTCTTGGTACTCTCTCCATATCACTTACCTAAAGTTTGAGTTAATTGATTGTTTTTGTTTGACTTGCCCATCCTCCAGAATCTAGCTGAGAGACCTGTCAATCACTCCCACAGGACTCCTCTTGCAATTAGTCCATCCCCTCTTCCCTCACTAGGAATGCATAGGACAGACGTTATATAAGGGCCTGATAACAATGGCACCATATTTAAAACACACTAATACTTCTATTTTGCAGTCATCTCCCCTCACTGTGAAGTGCACTCGCTGCAAACAAGAGTGCAGCCTAGTTTGGTGCCCCGCTACGTTCACCTTGCTTGGCTCGGCTCACTCCGCTACCCTACCCTGCCCCCATATCCCACCTGCCCCCACTACACCTACTTTTATTTTTAACCCGTCATCACCTGACCACTGCCTACTCCAATCACCTACCTCTTACGATTCTCTCCATCCACTTCCCCTATCTGACTCTCTGCCTGATAAACACACATATTACCAACTGACCACACCCTCACACCCACCGGTCTACTTTAACCACTCTACTGCTTACAGCCAAACACCACTACTATTCAATATGCAAATCATGCTAGCATCTCTCTTGCTAGCTCCCACAACTCTAGCCTACATCACACACCCACACATACTAACACACCACTGGACAACGCTAAATACCATACAACTCATATTTCCACACTTACAAAAACCCACATAAATTTTCTATCAGCTCAAACAATATTCAGTGATGGCACAATACTACACATACACAAAACCTACATGCCAAGATGCTACACTAGAATAACATCACTTAGATCCAACACAGAAATAGCTCACAAAATTAAACATATACTATTTATTGCAAAGGAACTACTTATCTCAGGAGACATACACCCCAGACCCAGGACCATTCAAAACCATACTCTAAATCAAATAGACATCTGACCTACTGATTCTTAACATCAACATCAGGAGTATATCTAACAAGCTCCCTGACCTACATGCATTCATAAACAACTACTCTCCTGACATACTGACCATTACAGAAACATGGCTAAAACCTAGCACCCAAAATGAAGAAGTCCTCCCCCCAGGTTATAATATCTTAAGACTAGATAGACTAGGCAGAAAGGGAGGTGGGGTCATAATTCTCTTTAAAAACACACTCAACGTCCAACCTCCCCAAACTCCTCTACCTAAATTTCATAACGCGGAAACCTTAGCCTCAGTCTTATATTTATTTAACAAAAAAAGAATCAGCATACTTTGTTGCTACAATTCTCCAGGAAATAACTCCCCGATAATTGAAGAAATCTTACACTGGGCTAGTGATAACCTTCCACAAGAAACGATCCTACTGGGTGACCTAAATACTGACTGGTCAGACTGTAACTCTAACAATCTCACTAACCATATTAACCTCTTCTGATTTTCTTAACTCATTCAAGAACCCACTAGAGTAGATAAAAAAATCCCAAAAACAATCTATTCTTGATTGGACACTGACCAATTGCCCCAAACAAAACTACCATACAGGCTGTCTACCAGATGGTCTTAGTGAACACCTTCCCACATTTTTCCTACACAAACGCACCAACTTACCCAAGCCCACAGCCTATAGACAAATCAGAGGCAACTGCAACCTAAATCCTCTGGAACTTAACACTATTTTAAAACAATGTAATTGGGAGCCTCTATGAACCCTAGGATTAGACCAGGCAGTTGACTACTTCAATAGTACCTTCACCAATGTCCTCAATAGTGTAGCACCCGTAAGGAAGGTAAGAGTTAAGACTAACTATGCACTCTGGCTAAGCAGGGACACAAGAGCCCTACTAAAGTCCAGAGACAAGGCTTGGAAAATCTGGAAGAGGGATAACACTACCCTAGCCAAACAAAATTGCCAACAACTTAGAAATCAGGTCAAGAAACAAACCAAACTTGATAAACAAAACTATTTCCTTGGTGCCCAAAGCAAATACTCAAAAACATCCTCAAAACTTTTGGCAAACTATCAACTCCCTACTAAAACCAGGCAAAACCACCACTCCAGTTCCTAGCTCCACCGATAATAGCAAGAGCATAGCCTCCCAATTTAATCACCATTTCACTGAATCTATTCTGACATTATTGACCCAACTATCCAAAAACAACCATAAGCATACCCTAACCAAATGTCCAGTTAACATTCCTTCCTTTGCCCTCTCTCCTGTTCCCACCTCTACAATTTAAAAAGCCCTCCTGAAATTTAAACCTACCACCCTTGCAGCTGATAGTATACCTGCCAACTTCCTAAAACTAGCTGCTGAATCCTTATCTTATCCTGTCTCTATCCTTATCAACCGCTCAGTACAGGAAGCCTATATCCCTCATCTATGGAAAGTTTCATATATCATTCCACTTCATAAAGGTGGCAACTCTTTTGACTTCTCAGATTACTGCTCAATTGCCATACTATCTCTCTTATCTAAGCTACTTGAGAAATGTATTCATTCCCAGGTTATGCAATTCCTGAACACACATAAACTTTCCACCACAAAACATGGATTCCAGCCATACCATAGTACAACATCCGCCTTTCTCTCTTTTACTAGTTTGGTCAACCAAAACAGAAATTACAATAACTTTGTAACTGCTATATTCTTAGATCTCTCCAAAGCTTTTGATATGGTCTCACACTCCTTACTACTAGATACTCTAGCCTCCCTATCCTTTGCCCCCTCTACTGTGACCTGGTTCAAGAACTATCAATCGGGCAGGCAGCAATCTGTCCAATGTCAAGGCACACTATCTCCCTTACTACCTACTACCATTGGAGTGCCACAAGGTTCAATACTGGGCCCACTTCTTTTTTCTGTTTTCACCAACAATCTGCATACTTCCACCCAACATGCCACACTCATCCAGTATGCAGATGATTCAACTCTAATCTGCTCTGCCCCATCTCTCACCATAATATCTCACTCAGGAATCCTTTACCTTTGTGGAGAAATAGATTACTGTTATCCAACTCATTCTAAACCCCAACCAGACTAAATTGCCCCTATTCACCCCCCAATAAATTGAAAACTTCCCCACTTTCCTTTGCCATCACTTCCAAAAATGACACTACCATCTCTCCTTCAAACCATACTAAACTCCTTGGTGTAGAAACTGACAAAAACCTCCTCTTTGATGTCTATACTTCCCAAACCATCAAAAAAGTACACAAAAAAATGGGAACATTATACAGACACAAAAATGTCCTCTCAGATCAGGCAAGAATCACCCTAGCCCAAACTCATCTATTGTCCACACTAATGTACAGAGCACCAATTCTTACCCTGAACAGAAAACTTGATCTTAAGAAACTTGATCCATGCTATAATAAAATTGCCAAGTTTGCTAACAACTCCTCTTTCAGAACTCAGCACTGTCAGACTATAAGGGGCCTACAATGGCTAGAACTTCCTCAGCTACTCAGTTACCACCAACTAAGCATTGCCTATAACATCCTGAAACATCCTGATAAAACCCCAGCGCTAAGTCAACCTCTCACTCACTACAAAGCTAATGGCTCTATCCGGTCTGTTGACAAATCACTACTGTGTATCTCAAGGGCTAACAATAATGCTGGGTAAGCCCTATTCTCCCACACCATATCTGGAACCTGGAATAGCCCCCCCCCCCCCCCCCGTTCTCTGACTTCTGCATCCACTACCACACTGTTCAAAAACTCACTTAAATCACATCTTATGAACACCTGGCTATGTCCATGTATTGCATAAGATTTATTTTCCTTCGTCATATACCTTCCTTCCTAGTATACTTACTATATATATGCTACAGTACCACAGCTCTAAGTTCTTTATCTCTAGCATGACATTTCACTTGGTAACTAATTGTTTTTTTTTATTACTTCATATACCTTCCTTCCTAGTATACTTAGTGTATATATGTTACACTACCACAACTCTAATTTCTTTATCTCTAGCATGACATTTCCCAAGGTAACCATGGTAACCATATATATATTTTTTTTATTACTTCATATATTGTTGATATTCTCTTTATCTGTTTTACATTTCTGTCTAATTGTTATGTAAATGTGGAGTTTTTCTCCCCAGGCCTCTACTGTAAATTAACCTGGACCAGTAAACAAATGTAAAATAAAATAAATAAATAAATAGTAGCCCAGCAGAATGCATCTGAGATACTTCAGGTACAACTAACATTGATTAAGACGGCAATCCAGGTCATTGCCTGCTACAGGTCCCCAATCGTGTCCCTAGACTCTCACTCCATGTTCCTAAACACCCAGCACTCTTACACTAGGAGACTTCAACTACTCCTCCATCAACTAGAAAAACTACTCAAGCACCAATACACTGGCCCAACGCTTCCTGGAATTCATCAGTTCCAGTGCCTTGGGCCAGCTAATTCTGACCCCCACTAGAGGAAACAACATCCTTGACCTGGTTATTACTACCATGGGCAACCACTGCTCTACACCAAAAGTCAATTCCTCCCTGGTTAGATCCGACCACAAACTAATCACCATGGAAATCCACATCTCACCCACACCCCCCCCCGAAATTTAACCACCTTGAAAAACTTCTCCAAACCTGACTTTTGCTCCTAAAAACATAGGTGGTTAACTTCACGGCACCCATGCCAATGGAAAATAACTGCATGACTGCCGAATCATACACCGATGTGCTGTATGAACATGTACATAAATGCATGGAACTAGACATACCCAACAGAACCAAGAAGCTCTCCTCCAAAAAAAACTAAACCAATCTGGTGGTCCCCTGCCATTAATAAACTCTATAACAGAAGGAAGAAACTGTTGCAGAAAAAGGTGAAGCCCCAAGACTGGAAAAACTCCCTTATTAGCCTCAACAAAAAATTGAGATCCCTCATCAAATCCTCCAAAGGCAGCTATGAAGGCAGAATTGCGGCAGACACTAACAATAATCACAAAGCCTTCTATAGTTATATCAAGAACCTCCGTGGCAATATCCAGATTTGCTCTGCGTTACTGCACAATGGTACCTCCTATACTGAGCCAACAGATATTGCCAACATACTGGCCGACAGATTCAGTGCCAATTTTACCCCCCCCCCAAAGGACCAATCACAATACCAGAAGAATGCCAAGCACCCAGCACTACTGCAGCACAGGTTAAAGCTGCATTGTCCAAGGCCATGAATACAGTTACCATGGGACCCGATGATATCCCTGGCTGTGTTATACATGAACTACATAGCGAATTGGCACCACATCTGTGTGCCCTGTTCAGTCACAGCCTCACCTCAGGCTTTGTCCCTACCAAATGGAGCACTGCTAAAGTTATCCCTCTCCATAAAGGGGGAGCGACTACAGACCTTGGGAATTCTTGCCCCATTAGCCTGACGAGTCTGATATGTAAAGCTTGGCAGTGCATCATCATGGACCTGATTAACAAAGATATAGGAAATCTCCAAACTCTAGACCACACGCAATTTGGCTTTGTGAAAGTGAGATCATCCCTCCTCAACTTGGTTGACTTCTTTGAATCAGTCACCAGGGCTGTGGATGAAGGTAAGGCAGTGCATACAGCCTACCTCAATCTGGCTAAGGCCTTTGATACCATTCCTCACTCAGGAATTACTGATAAACTCACCAAACTAGGCATCAACCCCTATATCACTAGGTGGGTTACAAACTGGCTCACAGATAGAACACACAGTGTGAAAGTAGCGGACTCCAAGTCAGACTGAAGACCAGTCACAAGTGGAGTCCTACAAAGATTGGTCCTGGGTCCTCTCCTGTTCGGCATCTACTTCTCAGACGTCCAAGCCAACACAAAGGGACTCTGGCTGACCAAGTTCACAGATGACTGTAAGCTGGGAGCCATTATTATCTTCTCAAGTGATGCAGACATCCTACAGAAAGGCCTCACTGAGACGAATGACTGGTGTCAAAACCATGGCCTTAAGCTTAATGCCAGAAAATGCGTCATGATCCCCTTTGGTAAAAACTCAGTTCCCACATTGACAGGAGCCCAATGAACACTGAAGGCATTATAACAGATCTGGGGATGCAGGTCAATCACCACATTGCCACTGTGATCAGAAATTCCTTCTACATGACAATTCTTTAGCAAGGGTTTTGCATCCAGGAAGAAGGAGGTCATTGTCTCTCTCTACTCTTCCCTCATTAGACCAATCATTAAGTATAATGCCCCATTTGGCATGTATCTCACTAGACACCCGTTACAGCTGGAGAGGGCACAGAAGTACCTCACGAAGAGGATCCTAGGCATTAAACACATGTCCTACATGAACAGACTCAAAAGACTCCAGCTATTCTCTGTCTCATATCGCCTACTTAGAGACGATCTCTGCATGATTTACAAAGCCATGTCTGACCAAGGTCTGTTAGAAATTCTACATCTAAAGAAATCCCAATCCCTCCACACCACATGCTCCAGAGACCTCAACCTCATTATCACAATCAACAGAACATGCTGGAAGGACATGTTCCTCACCCAGAGACTGCCCAGCCTCTGGAACAGACTTCCCATACATGTCAAGCAGAGCACCTCGCTGTTCCTCTTCAAGAGAAATCTTGATGAGTGATTGGGTAATAGAAAGTTCACCACAGCGATCACTCCAGTGGGAACTAATGTCAGGCGGCATAATACCAGGGCACGTCTATGGGCTAAGCTTGTAAAGGCTACACGGCCATTAGCCTAGTACACACCTACGAACCTACGAATCTATGAAAAAATTATGTCTCACACCATCCCCCAAGAAATAAAACAACCAGCCCTAAAAAGATTACATATCTTTCTATAAAATTGGTCTCAGCACCTGAGCAACACCACCACCACCACCAGGACTCATTTTGAAACTGGTTAAACTTAAGAAAGTGTATGACAGTGTCTGAAAAGGGATTAAACAAATGGGGAAATAATAGCTGAAGAACTGTAGGAGCTACTACCGTAACAAAAATAGCTTTTGCCATGTCTAAGAATTGATTTTTTTCAGCATCATTTTCTTCCCCTCCCTGCTGAAATGCAGCCCTCTTATTAAACAAATGGCCTCGTTGCTCCTTGTGGGAAGGGTCTACAAAAAAGGTATTATCCAGGCACCCCAATCCCAGTCTCCCAGCTGATTCCTGGAGTACCAAAAACTAACAAATGATTTTGGATTACAAGTATAATTAAAAAAAATGCCTGTTATTAACAAAGGATGTGTAAAATGTATGGTAAAATTAGGTCAGCATACTGAAAAATAAATCACACCCAAAATATCATCATTAAATACAAAAAAGAGGTGGTGAAGAAGAAGACAGAGAATCTAGAAGAAACAAGTGCAATAACAGCAAAGACATCTAGCAGGCAGTTCAAACAACACTAACAATATGACCTTCACTTGCTTTGTTTTAATGCCTACATACCATACTGGAAAGTATAGCCTCAAACACAATTCCTGTCATTGGTATTGAAACATTTTGACAGCAAGGGATAAGTAAAATGAGTTATTGTGATGTAATCTAATATGTTTACCTTCTTCTTTCACACATTTACTTTACATTAACCAAAAGTTAACTTTGCAGAGTGGAAACCGTTATACTAAAACGCCCCCTGTTCTCAAATCCCCAATCCATACCACTGCTCATACACAGACTTTTGGAGACCATATGATCAAGTTTTTGAAAACTTGAAGCTTCTGAATGAAGATTGCAGTACAGTGAGGATCAGGAGATCTACCCTTTTCTTCACTTGGAGTTGGTGTATATAATTTTCGGGTGGTGTGGGGGGTGCAGGGGGGGGGGGGCAACGTAAAAAAAGAGAATTTTTTTTGTGATGTTCCAGTTTTCGGAAACTCGGTCATATGGTCTCGTCCGTATGAATTTCAACTTTCTGAAAACTCAATCAACTGACATAGATCCACACATACACACACACACACACACATATATATATATACATATATGTGTGTATATATATATATATATATATATATATATATATACACACACACACATATGACCATATCATAAAAAGTGCTATATATAAATTGCTAGAAGCAATAAGTAGTAAAAATAAGCAAAAAAAAAAAAAAAAAAAAAAAAAAAAACAGGATACTTATTGTTATATATCTCATATCAGAGTTATTGTCAATGCCCCTCCTCCAATTGGCTCAGTGTGCATGGACAGAAATCATCTCAAAGTTAGAGCTTAAATACCAAAAGATACAACTTTAAACAACTTTTTTTTAAAAAAGCTCAAAAGAATCAATGAGTGCTTACTCCAAGACTTAGACCATCCAACCTCCAGTTGGTGTCAGAGCCATGGCCTCAAGCTCAAGGCCAAAAAGTGCATTGTCATCCTCTTTGGTAAAAACTCTGTACCCATGAACTACCACATACGCGGCAGTCTACTTAACGCCGGATGTGTGATAAGAGACCTTGGAACCCAGGTGGACAGTAGTTTCTCCTTTGATAATCACATCGCCATAGTAGTCAGGAAATCCTTCTACATGGCACACCTCATCACATAAGGGTTCTAATCCAGGAAAAGAGAGGTCATTGTTCCCCTCTACTTGACACTCATTACACCCATTAAGGAGTACAATGCCCTTTTTGGAATGTACCTCACAAGACATCTGCAGCAGCTGGAAATGCCACAGAGATGCCTTAGAAAGAGGAATACTGGCCTCAAACAGATGCCCTACACTGACCGTCTCAAAACACTCCAGCTTTACTCCGTTGAATATCGTCTACTCCGAAGTGATTTCTGCCTAACATATAAAGCTATGTCAAACCCAGAGCTGTTGGACATGCTACACCTAAAGAAATCCCAATCCCTCTGAGCTACATGCTCTAGGGACCTAAACCTTGTCACCACAATAAACAGGACATGCTGGAGGGATAGATTCCTGTCTCAGAGACTACCATACTCTGGAACAAGCTACCGATCTATGTCAAGCAAAGTTCCTCATTAGCACTCTTCAAGAAAAATCTTGATGAGTGGATGGGAAATAGGAAATACACCCTGGGGATCACTTCTGTGGCTCTGCTCGACAGGGGCGCAGGAAAATAACTTTCTTGCGTGGCGTAAGCCAGGGAATCTTGTTGGCTAGGCTTTCTCAGGCCCTTGAGCCGATAGCCTACTACCTACCTATGAACTTATGAACCTACATATATATATAAATATATATATGTGTGTGTGTGTGTGTGAGATATCAGCAATGCTTGAACAGTGGTTTTGTACTGACATACATAATAAAGAACACACTACACCAAATCACAATCTATCTTCTTCTTCTTTCGGCTTTCCCCAGTCAGGGATCTCTGCAGCGAATCACCTTGTCCGCTCATGACTGGCAGTGGAGTTTTACGGTGTCAAGTTGCCAGCCCAGCACCCAGCCCTCCACAAAAGGCACACACATCCACACACTCATGCCTAGGGTCAATTTTAGAGTGTCCAATCCACCTACAGCATGTTTTTGGGATGTGGGAGGAAACCGAAGCAACTGGAGGAAACCCACGCGACCACAGGGAGGACATGCAGACTCTGTACAGAAGGCACGCCAGCTGAGGATCAAACCGGACAGCCTCTTCCTGTGAGGCGGCAATGCTAACCGCTGCACCGCCATGGTCCCCCAAATCCTAAAGTCTGAAAAAAGCAGGTTTTCTTCTTTGCAGGTGATGAATTGTGATACTTTATTTTTATTTTTATTTTATTTAACATTTGTTGACCGGGAAAGTCCGACTAGGTTCCAGAGAGCCTGTTTTCAGCAAAGGCCCAGGAAGAAATGCTCCAGATGCATGTCTTTGGAATGTGGGAGGAAACCGGAGTACCCGGAGGAAACCCACGCGAACACAGGGAGAACATGCAAACTCCACACAGAAGGCACCCCTGCCAAGAATCGAACCGGAGAACCTTTTGCTGTGAGGCGACAACGTTAAACGCTGCACCACTGTGCCGCCCTATGTTTTATTTTATATTCCATACTGCTTACACACACACACACATATTTATATATATATACATGCACAGACACACAGACACAACCCACATACACATACATATGCACACATAGAAATGTATAACATTGTTAGAAAGCTATCACATTCACTAAAAGAAAAAAAAATACTTTCTAATTCTGAATGCAGATGTTATTCAAATGACCACTCAGTAAGTATTATTAAGTTCTGTTTCCTCAGAAATGAAACAAAAACACCACATGAATTATGGGAAACATACATTTCAAACATCAGTTCATTATTTTGTTCAATAATAGTATTCACTAAATCATCATTACTATCAAAATAATTCAACAAGTTTAACTTTCTACACCTCTGACAACATTTGTTTTTTAATTATGTAATTTGGGAATGGAAGTGGTAGCAAATTTCAGTCCAGTGTTACGGGCATCAGGCTAAGTCTACTTTATCATTGTTTACAAAGCCATTACTATAATCAAAAACTACCTGTGATATAAACAGCATCACTAAAATGCACAATATTACCTGCAATGCTCTTTAAATGATGTAAGCATTTCATCAGGAGACCACAGTCTCAACCAATCAGTGATATGCTGCAGTAATTTATGGGTAGTGGGGTGCTAGTGTGAAGAGTTTAGTACAGAGTCATTTCTCACCTCCTCTTCAAGAAGTGCAATCTAATACCACAGCCTGCAGCTGTTGTGAGCCCAGCCTGTGCAGGTGGGAGGCTACATGGAACACCTGACATGCAGAGTTCAGCCCCACAAGTTGGAACTAGGGTGTTACCTTCCTACTTCGTCTCTTGTGGGTTAGGCAAGCTAGTGTCAGGTACAAAGGTCACCATCCATCGAGGTCAAGGAGGGGACTGTCAAAACTATGGGTACAGTGGACATGTTTATCCACCATGTCCACTGTCCACTATGGGTACAGTCGACATGGTGGATAAACATGAGCTGGCAGTTTCAGGCCAGGTCTCTGGCTCTCTTATCTTCTCTGTCTCTATCTTGTAGCAGATGTCTCTCATCTAGTGACCATACACACTGACCTTAGAGTGACCAACATGAGCTGGCAGTTTCAGGCCAGGTCTTTGGCTCACTTATCTTCTCTGTCTCTATCTTATAGCAGATGTATCTCAACTAGTGGCCATACACACTGACCTTAGAGTGACTACCTTTCTATCAGCCATCTCCTGAATCAGTATCACTAATTGTTGGGTGGTGTAGTTTTTTTTTTTAGTTCTGATAATGTAAGTGAGGGTGGACAACTTAAACCACCAATACTTCTTGCAATTTATTCTGGCAGTTAGCACAGAGGACTAAAGCTCTGAGCGATTAATGACCTAACTCCTATTGTGAAAGTTTTATTCTGGCAGTTAGCACAGAGGACTAACGCTCTGAGCGATTAATGACCTGACTCCTATTGTGAAAGTTTTATTCTGGCAGTTAGCACAGAGGACTAATGCTCTGAGCGATTAATGACCTGACTCCTATTGTGAAAGTTTTATTCTGGCAGTTAGCACAGAGGACTAACGCTATGAGCGATTAATGACCTGACTCCTATTGTGAAAGTTTTATTCTGGCAGTTAGCACAGAGGACTAACGCTCTGAGCGATTAATGACCTGACTCCTATTGTGAAAGTTTTATTCTGGCAGTAACGCTCTGAGCGATTAATGACCTGACTCCTATTGTGAAAGTTTTATTCTGGCAGTAACGCTCTGAGCGATTAATGACCTGACTCCTATTGTGAAAGTTTTATTCTGGCAGTAACGCTCTGAGTGATTAATGACCTGACTCCTATTGTGAAAGTTTTATTCTGGCAGTTAGCACAGAGGACTAACGCTCTGAGCGATTAATGACCTGACTCCTATTGTGAAAGGTAGAGCTTGATTCCTTCCACCTCCATTCGTCTTTGCAACTTTGAACAAGTCACTTAACCAGACAGTGCTCTTGGGTCACCCATGAAAAGGGATCTGTGTCCAGTGACATGGTAACAGGTAGATAAACAAATGAAGGACATCATTCTAGCTGATGGGGAAATGAAGCTAGAATTGTTGGTGGTCCTGCTTTGGTATCTAGTTATTACAGCACACTCTGAAGTGTCTTTCTCTATTTTCTTGAGCTAAAAGCATAATAATTTTTAGTGATGAATGCAAAGAGGAGATCCAGTCAGTACAAACAATGGAAAAAAAAACTACTCACGTGGCAGGCATGGGCACTTTACCACATCATAGACTTATGGGGACAAAATTTCTACTAAAACAGTGCTCGAGTTTTTCTTTTCTTTCTTTCATTTATTACTATTAAAAGTAACGTGGCAAAGATAACCAGATAGCTGTCACTACTCCAACACTAACCCTGAATTAGGACTAGTTTATTCTTGGCAGCACAACATTTGAGCACAGAGACAAATATAAACATGACACCAGTATGAATATCAGCTTGTCCAATGAAGGAAGCCAGTATCATACTCCTGATCAACTTAATTGGAAATAAATGCAGCCCATATCTGGGTAAAGCAATGCACCACACTGTAGGAACTCTACTGTAACAATAAACGTTTGTAGTTTTTGTATGCACTATAGAAAATGGAACACTTATTCATGCAACTACTGGTATTAATAGTCTGTACAACAAAAAAAAAAGAAAATCCTGTTGAGAAGTAAGCAAGGATGTGCCTAACATAACAAAACGTTCCTCATTAGTCTAAACAAGTGAATCAGGGAAGCAGTCAAGTCCCTGAAAGCAGACTTTAAGGTAAAAATAGCTTTTTTTCATTTATGTCCACAATTTTATGGGCAACACCCAAATTTCACTTACCCATCATCTCCAGTTCTCTTCCAAGAAATACCATCCACCACTACACTGCCAATTGTCACCAAAGAACAGGCTGCCAGTGTGCTGTCTAAAGCTAAAAACATGTCTCCAGTGGGGCCTGACGATATATCAGATAGCCTCTTAAACAGCTTAAATCAGGACTCATCATGTCCATTAGGATCTCTGTTTACAGCCTCTGGACTAGCTTTGTCTTAGAAGAGTGGAGGAGAGAACAGTCATCCCTCTACATAAAGGGGGACCATATACTGACTCGGGAAATTATAGACCCCTAAGTTTGACTAGTCTTACATGTAAGGCCGTGGAAAGAATACTCATGGACCTGATAAATAATGATATAGGGAACCTCCAAATACTGGACCCAAACCAATTCAGCTTTGTCAAGGGCTGGTCATTTCTTTGGGAAAGTCACTAAGGCTATGAATGATGGTAAAACAGTGCATACTGCCTACCACAACCTGGCCAGGGCATTTGACACAATTCCCCACTTGAGGTATTATAAATAAACTCAGAAAACTGGACATAAATCCCTACACCACCAGATGGATAGCCAACTGGCTCATAGACAGTACACATGTCGCCAAAGTGGGTGAATCCAGATCCAGAAAACAGGCCAGTTACTACTGGTGTGCCACAGGACTCAGTGCTGGAGCCACTCCTATTCGAAATATACTTATCTGAAGTCAAGGCTGATGTGGAAGGCCTCTGGATGACATAGTTTGCCTAAGACTGCAAGCTGGGCCAATCAATGAATCCTCCAAATATATAGAAATCCTTCAGGAGGGTCTAGATCACACAAATGAAAGGTGCCAGAACCATGACCAAAAACTAAATGTGAAAAAATGCACTGTCATACCCTTTAGGAAGTCAAACTCCCCTGCAAACTATAACATCAATAGCACACCCCTAAGAGTAGACTCAGAGGTTAGAGATCTAGGCACACAGATAGATAGTAGCCTGCAGTTAGACCACCATGTGCCCACAGTGGTGAGGAAGTCCTTTGTTTATGGCACAACGTATAAGTAAAGATATGGCATCCAGACCCAAGGAAACTATACTCAGCCCTCATTAAACCAATAATTGAGTACAATGCACCATTTAGCATGTACTTGTCGAGGCACTTACAGTAGCTGGACTGACCTCAGAGGTTCCTCACAAAGAAAATACAGGGTGTAAACAGCATGAATTATGCATCTAGACTTAAAGCCCTATCCTCTTACTCTGCCTCCTACCCACTATAAAGGGATGACCTATGCCTAACCTTCAAGGCATTCACAAATCCAGCCCTGATGGAGCTGCTACACATCTACAAGTCAAACACCATGACGGTCACCAGACCTATGGATGCAAACACTCAGCAAATGAAACAAAACATGCTGGAGAGACAGATATGTTTCTCAGAGATTGTGCCTTCTTTGGAACAGGCTTCCTATTCCCATTAAGCAGAGCCCTTCCCTGGCCCTCTTCAAATGTAATTTGGATCAACAGATGGGGAATCTCAAATTCCCAACTGGGTTAGTGCCTATGCCCCTTATGGATGGGACAATCTGTACGACACTCAATACACAGGCAGAAATCCTCTTCTTGCCCTAGGGGCCATATAGTGGGTAAAACTGGGTTATATTGGCTAGGCTTGTAAGGGCCCTTAAGCTGTTAGCCTAGTAATCTCTTATGATCCTACGAACCTATAATATTTCAGACTGCTAGTGTATTTGTCTTATGAAGTACTTAGTTTACTGATTTCACTGTTCTACCCAATGGGGGTTTCTGACAGTGTACTACACATAACACCAAAGAATGGGACACTTATTCACACATATTTTCTCAAAATTGTATCATCACAGTTAATAAATGTTTTCAGCGCACCGCAATGCGGTGCAGTGCCTTAATTTGAATTTGTCGCACAGTATGTAAATTGCTTTCATCACTTCATCTCATAACTTTCATCAGTTTGAGTAAATTATCCAAATGACTAACACAATATCATTTTTTATAGAACAGAGGCAAATCCCAACAAAGTGTGGAAAGTCAGTGTTCAATAAGAAGAGAAGAGCCACTCACCTTTAAAGTCGTCTTCCTCTGTAAATCGGAGTCTGATTTGGTTTCTGTAACGACCTGTTGAACGGCAGATCTTTGTAATACCAAAGCAGAAGCAAGGAAGGCAATCTGTGCTACCATCAATGCTGAAATGCCCCTCAGGACAAGGTCCTGTTTAGAACAGCGAAAAATGATTAATATTAAAAAGGTGACTGGTTACCTTAGGAAGAAAACTGACATAAACTGGAGATGTTTTAGACTCCCAACAGCCACAATAAATTTCACAATTGAGTACAGTCTTGCATCAGGGTAAAACTGGGAATATTCTGCAAACGTTAAAGTCAGGTAGAAAAAAAAAACACTTTTACAATACATGGTACTAGCAATAAGTACAGCTAAAGTATTAAAAATACTTAACTTGATAGACAAATGGTAAAAAATACAGACTATCTTGTAGGCACAGTTCTAGTAGTGATATGTGGGGTTTATATTCACACACAGGTCCAAATCTGTGAATGGGTTAGGAAACAAAAGAATGAATTGTGAACACTTCTGTTGTTTGGCTAGAAATTCAATGAGTCATTAAATTACTGCAAACATACACTGCGTTGTATACATAATACCTAGAAAAGTTTGCAGAACTATATATGTTTTATATACATACTACACACACACACACATATATATATATATATACATATATATATATATATATATATATATATATATATATATATATATATATATATGTATAGCCTTTCTGATTGATTTACTTGTGAAGACCTTAATGGACATACCTGAGGAGTCATAAAAGACATTTGACAAGCCAATTTTTTCAAAGTATATCACACAGAAATGTTAATATCTAATACAGCATAAATGTTATGGTGAACTGAAAAAAGCAAAGTTATTAGGAAGCACTTTACAGCTGTGCTGATTTCAAACTCCAAACACATTTTGTTTTCAAGTATCATTTTGAATATAAAAAATATACGTTTCTGCAGTTTAGCAGGAAAGTGGTACAGTGACTAGCACCATAGCCTCATAGCTCTTTGTTCTCGGTTATGTTTACTATGATCATGAACAGCATAAACAGTGTATCAGAGAATAATTAAATAAATGCCTGAGTGAATGAATGTTTGTTCTACAATGTGGCAAGAATTCCCAAACTGTTATGTCTCAATGCAACAAAGTTATTCATTAAATTATCTTTCGAATTATACCATGCAAGTGATTTTTGTGCCTTTTGTATCTGACAAAAGTACAGCAATGTGGACATTTCGCTTGTTTTTTTTTTTTTTAAATTGCATTTGCAAAAAACACCCAACATCTCTCAAACCATAACAAATTGCACACGTATAGACTTCACTGCAGGGAATGCATAAATTTGTGAGTTAACTGCCTTTGTGGACTATGGGAGGTTTCATAGGAGGAAAACTAACGATGACCTTGGGTGTCACAAGATATGATATTAGTCTTGTCCCACTCAGTAAACCATCTTAAGACACAACTGTAATAGGCCACAAAGAGTTAAAAGAAAGATAACAACCAGACAGCTGTTAGCACTCTCTGCTCATTCTGCAAAACACCGTTGACTTATGAATGCAACTTTATTGAGTGAGTGTTATTCATTCCCGGGTAGGTGCGCTATGTGTTTTCCCACTGGAAGAATGATCCATGTGCTGTTAGGCTAATCAAAATTATATGGGTGGTGATATTTATTTATTTATTTTACATTTGTTGGCCGAGATTGTCTGACTGAGCTGGAGAGCCCTTTTTCAGCGGAGGCCCGTGGAGAAAAGCTCCAACATGTTATATGATTTTCATTACAAATTAGCATAAACAGCAATGTTACAGGATTATTACAAGGCATTAAGTAGCAATACAATGTTATACAGTGTCAATAATCAGGAGTATATCATAACTATTTCAAAATGTATAAAAATAAATATGTCGTTAAGATGAGTATAGCTTTTGAGGTAAGTGGTTAAAAAAAAGTTAGCTTTTGAGGTAAGTGGTTAAAAAAAAGTTTTATCATGATGTAGTTGCATGAAGGCAAGACAATTACAAAAGAATGTTTCTCTGAGGCAATTTGCTTAATAGATTTTAGAAGACAGTAGAAAGAGTAGTCAAGGAAGATTAGAGAGAGCTAGTGAGAAGAGTGGGTTAAGTGCAGAAAGTAGATTAAGGTATGAGAAGTAGGGGATGTTAAGGAGGGAGAGTGCAGTGGCAGGACCAGTGACTTTTAAAGTGCTCTTTGGTGGCTGCACATTATAAAGCACTCCTACTAGCTCAGTGAAAGGGAGGTATGACCGCACATTTAAGGACATAAACTTTACCAGCCATAGTTCATACAGTAATAGGCAAAAAGCAATCTTCAGTAAGAAAACATCTTCTGCTGGTGGGCTGACATTACATATTTTGCAAGTAAAGTAGAAGGAGAGAGGCAGCTCTCAGATCAAGCTTTATACAAATGCAAGTACTGTCAAAGAAATGAAGATGTGCACTTCAGTGAGAGTTACACAACCAACAGTGTTACTCACCCAATACAACAATAGGATGACACAATTTGTATTAATTTAACTGTCAGTGAAATGCAGATTCACAGTTTTCACTGAAGTATTTACCATAAAGTTTCATTAACTGCCCTACACAACTCTATGACCTAATTCTCTGTTTAGGCAGCAATATTTCATCTACTCTTTTTCTGATGTTCTTTTGAGTCTTTTATTGTGTGTGTGTGTGTGTGTGTGTGTGTGTGTGTGAAATGTTTAGGACCAACACTCTTATCCCGGGCTATCTTTTTTACTTTCTGGATTTGGTAAATTATTTGTCTTTCCCTTGGTTAACCACATTCATTTAGAACCCATTTCCTCCTTAACTGGCATTGTAGCAGTGTTAACGGACAACTGTGCCCAGCTAAATGAAAAAATAATCATAACTTGATGTCTCGTAAGACTTCCTGCTTTTATATCACTTGTAAAAGTGTCACTATCTTTTTCATTGACTTGTTTGATTTTATAACTGCTACCTTTAAAGTAAGATTTTAGACTACATCTTCTACATATGAAAGTTCAGACGGAAAGATGTGATAATGCAGCTGATTTTATTAGTGTTTCTATGAAAAACCTCATCAGTCTAAAAATTCATGGCTTACAGGAAAAAAGGCTTTGTATTAGAACACTACCTCACTGTCATTTCTGTGCAGAAATGGGCATGGTGAAAATGATTGACATGGCAAGACTGTGTGACGTAGCATGTTAATTATGCATGATTGACAAAACATACAGATTCGCCAGTGTCATCATGAATATTAATTGTTTGATTGTAGCTTACCATGTTCGTTAAAGTTGTGCGATCTTGGAGTTGGTATATTTAAGTGGGGGGTGTGGGGGGGGCACAGCCCCCCAACATGGGGGGGGGGCCGCCCTCCTGCAAAAATGAGAAGGGATTTCTTCAAAATGTTTTTTTTTTCAAAAGATGTTCAGAGTTCCTGTCCATCAGACAGTGGGGAGCAGCAGCCCTCTTAGCACTGAGTCATTTCAGAGTTTGGATGTGAAAAATGACTTGGACACAGAAAAGCAGCCATCTTAGCATAGAGTTTGACAGTGCTGTTTAACAGTGCTGTTTGACAGTGTTGTTTGACAGTGCTGTTTGACAGTGCTGTTTGACAGTGTTGTTTGACAGTGCTGTTTGACAGTGTTTGACAGTGTTGTTTGACAGTGCTGTTTGACAGTGTTGTTTGACAGTGTTGTTTGACAGTGCTGTTTGACAGTGTTGTTTGACAGTTCTGTTTGACAGTGCTGTTTGACAGTGCTGTTTGACAGTGTTGTTTGACAGTGCTGTTTAGCAGTGCTGTTTGACAGTGTTGTTTGACAGTGTTGTTTGACAGTACTGTTTGACAGTGCTGTTTGACAGTGTTGTTTGACAGTGCTGTTTGACAGTGTTGTTGACAGTGCTGTTTGACAGTGCTGTTTGACAGTGCTGTTTGGCAGTGCTGTTTAACAGTGCTGTTTGACAGTGCTGTTTGACAGTGCTGTTTGACAGTGTTGTTTGACAGTGCTGTTTGACAGTGCTGTTTGACAGTGTTGTTTGACAGTGCTGTTTGACAGTGCTGTTTGACAGTGCTGTTTGGCAGTGTTGTTTGACAGTGCTGTTTGACAGTGCTGTTTGACAGTGTTGTCTGACAGTGCTGTTTGACAGTGTTGTTTGACAGTGCTGTTTGGCAGTGTTGTTTGACAGTGTTGTTTGACAGTGCTGTTTGACAGTGCTGTTTGACAGTGTTTGACAGTGCTGTTTGACAGTGCTGTTTGACAGTGTTGTTTGACAGTGCTGTTTGACAGTGTTGTTTGACAGTGCTGTTTGACAGTGTTGTTTGACAGTGCTGTTTGACAGTGCTGTTTGATAGTGCTGTTTGACAGTGCTGTTTGACAGTGCTGTTTGACAGTGTTGTTTGACAGTGCTGTTTGACAGTGCTGTTTGACAGTGTTGTTTGACAGTTCTGTTTGACAGTTCTGTTTGACAGTGCTGTTTGACAGTGCTGTTTGACAGTGTTGTTTGACAGCGTTGTTTGAAAGTGTTGTTTGACAGTGCTGTTTGACAGTGCTGTTCTTTACTTTTTGCTTACATTCTTGTTATCACTTTCTCTCCACCTTTTGATTATTAAAAGTGTTTTGCTGATCAACTTATCCCCATATGCACATGCACTGCACTTGTTGAATGCAACTATATATTAAACTAGGAAAACTAAATGCAATAATACTTGCTAGTCAGAATAAAGAACGTACAGTTTAATACCTGTTCTTCATCCGGCAATCATGAATGAACATTGAGGGAAATTGGCTAGGCTTCACATGGGCAGCTAGCCTAGTACTTATCTATGAAGTTGGGGTTTGACGTAATGGTTAAGATATTCACTTCACAAATACATAGTACAGGGCGTGATTCTCACTTAAAGCAAAACACCAGTTGGTACAATGGTTAAGGTATTCACCTCCCATGCACAAGATACAAGGTTTTATTCTCAGCTCTGGTAAGAGTTTATTGATTGAACAGGTAACATTTGCTGGCAGCTTGTGTGGCTCAGTGGACTAGGGGATTTAGCATAGGTGATGGTGTTGATGGTTCTGGTATTCACTTCACAAATACATAGTACAGGGTGTGATTCTCACTTAAAGCAAAACACCAGTTAGTACAATGGTTAAGGCATTCACCTCCCATGCACAAGATACAAGGTTTGATTCTCAGCTCTGGTAAGAGTTTATTGATTGAACAGTTAACATTTGCTGGCAGCTTGTGTGGTTCAGTGGACTAGGGGAGTTAGCATAGGTGATGGTGTTGATGGTTCTGGTATTCACTTCACAAATACATAGTACAGGGTGTGATTCTCACTTAAAGCAAAACACCAGTTAGTACAATGGTTAAGGTATTCACCTCCCATGCACAAGATACAAGGTTTGATTCTCAGCTCTGGTAAGAGTTTATTGATTGAACAGATAAAATTTGCTGGCAGCTTGTGTGGCTCAGTGGACTAGGGGAGTTAGCATATTTGAAGGTGTTGATGGTTCTAATCTGGAAGTACCCACATGCTTTAGATGTGAGATATTATTGAGAGGGAGGTTGGCATAATGGATAACATGTTTACCTTAGGAACACACGGTGTAGGGCTTGATTCTGACATGGGGTAATTGGCTAGGCTTAAAATGACCCACAAGGGCAGTTAACCTAGTACTAATCTATGAACCTATGACACATTTGTTATGCTGTACTAGCTGCACAATGTAAGTATTAACTACAATCACAGTATGGTCAATGAAGCATAATAGTGCTATTACAATGATTAAAAGTCCAGCTGTAAAAAAAGTAGATTCAGTTAGCTATAATGTCACAATAACATTAAAATCGCTGGGTGTCTGCAATGCCAAAATATATGCACAGTCATTTTTACAAATCTCTCACTTGGGATGTATGTTGGCAGAATAGTGTTTGTAACACTGTGGGAAACTGTAATCTGAGACAAGAACTAATTAAGAAGCCCCCACATAAGCTAAAGATGTACTGACATTTATTTTTACCACCCTGTCAATATGTTAAAGCTTCCAGATGTTTAGTTAACAGTGTCTTGTAGAAGAGATGACAACCCAGTCTAACAATACCAAATTATGCTGTGCAAAATGCTAAGATCAGCTGGTGTAACTTAACTGTGTCTTCCATTTGTAAATTAGAATTTGCTACATCATGATACCATATGGTGCTGTGAAATACCTAGTGTACTAGTACTGCTGCCTTGTGATGCAATTTTCATGCATTCCATTCCGCTGCCATAAATATGCTGAGAAAAGATGTAGGCGTAGGTAGCGTACACTGTCACACCAGCAGTTCAAATGCCCCCTTTCTCCAGTCCAAGACAGATGCAAACATTAATGCAATCTGTTTGTAAACAGTGAGAAAATGTTAGCTGTTTAAGCATGTTTAAGAACTGTGACAGATGGTTCAAATCTGCAGATACCGTGGTGCTATGTTATGCCCACATTCGTTTATCAGCAAGTGAATAAGGAGGAAAGAACAGCACAGATGGTATATGACATCAACCTTCTCAATGCTGTCTGACTGTGTATAAAATCCAGAGGCATTATGTGGTGGATATGCAAATTCCAATCTTAATCCAGAGAAACTGGCTCACTTAATAATGATTATGTTGTCAGAAGTTAATCGCTATACTGAGAATGATGTGGGAAAGCATACAGATACACTGTTGCTGTATTTTGGGTTTACAGCAGTGTGCCATAAATTATTTGTTCAAGATAACTTGGAATAGCAGAGTATGATACAGAGTATCCCATTTTTGAAAAAAAAATTAGCAATTTTTCCTGAGAAACTTTTTATTGTATATGGAATAATTCACTCTAAAGCACAAATGTACCCTGTAGAAGTGTGATCTTTCAGTGCACAGTACATACATATCCATCCATACATAACTCGTTTTTACCAGTTTTACACATACCAATTACTATTTGGTCTAGTTCTACATCCTCTTGGGGACTACACATTCCTCCATCCATACCACTGTCAGAATGACTCTTCTGACTAATAAAAATGTGTCTGCAGTTTCTCATAACATTATTCACTGACCTTAAAACCACTGAGTCTTAAAAGTTTACAAATTCAGTGTTGTGGAAGAGCAACTGAAAGATTTAGATTATTCAACACTACTATCAGATATCAAAAAGCAATAACAAAAAATTCACATGGTAGTCACATTACCACTTGATCTTCATGGAACAAGCTCTTTCATTATAATAACAAACGAGATTCTGTTCACAGATGTCCACTTTCACCCAGCTCATTTTTCACAGCAGTCAATGATTTTCCCTGTTGTGAGGTAACATCTGCCTACGTCCTTAAGAGATGGCTGGCAGGTGCTCCTCATCAACCTGCATTACCCATGATCCTATTTTCAGTTCTTCAAGTCTGAAATTTATGAAAACCTGTAACTACAATATTAACAACTACAACACTGAAAAACACTGCTAATATGAATGCTGACCATGAGAAAATAAGTAAACAGAAGTTATAAATGCTGCTAAAAGGAGACAAGGAGTGTAGCTGCTGCAAAAGGCCATGAATCAAACATTCAGAGTTACGATAATATGGTTTTATACTCATAAACAGGGGTATAACATTGTGGAGGACTACAGAAAAATGTGACCTCAATCAAGTATTCAGGTATTTTGTTGGACCAGACCCTAACATATGGGCCTCAGGTAACTACCAACACAGGTCGAAAATATCGAGGAAACTAAATCTCTGCTAAAAATACACTCAATATCTACATCTGACTGCTGATACTGCAAATGAGGAAGGGGTGCTCATACCTCAGATGAAATATGAACTTTAATACCACTCTCCTCACAAAGGAATGTAACACCTCCTCAGACCTTAGTGAACACAATCTGGAAATCCTTACTTTATGGCAAAGGGAACATCACTGTAAATTTGGGAAAGAATATTATTTTGCAGCTTATTGTTTAAACTGCATTTCCTAGACTACTTTTCAACCACAGTCGATAAAGCTTGCTGTTTGCCAAAGCAATACCTTGTAATATTACCTACTTATGCTGCTAATTCCTAAGCAAAGGTGTAACCTCCCGAAAGGAGACAGACCATTCTTAATGAATGTTCCTTGCACCTGGGACCAGATATCCACCATGGTGCAAAATTCTGAAAATCTGCTTTGCCTAATGGACAAAGAAGGAAGGAAGGGATAAGAACAGACTTAGTAAATTTAGAAGACAAACGTTTGTGTCATGTCCTTTGTCAGAGAACATACAATGGTTCTGGCTATGCAGGGCAGAGACCTTAAGCTCACTAAAACACTTGACAAATGTTTCTTTTATGTGTATGTGCATGTGCACCCGTGTGTGTGTGTGTGTGTGTGTGTGTGTGTGTGTGTGTGTGTGTGTGTGTGTGTGTGTGTGTTCATGTATGTGTGTGCGCGCGTGCGTGTGTGTGTGAGTGTGTGTGTGAGTGTGTGTACACTCAACTTCTTTTGTTAAGAGGTGTAGTTAATAGAAATTCAAACATCTTGGTGGTGTTGTTACTAGACTGATGAGATATTCTGGAAGGAAACATATATATCATTAGCCAGCTGTTCTAAAGCAGTAAAAAGTACTGAAGATAGTGAGTAACACCTGTTTTACTGTAGATATGTTAAAAAACATTAGAGGGGTACAGGGCAGTCATTAACTTGTGAAAGGGTTGTTCAGTTGCTGGAAGAAGCCTGGACAAATGTCTGGTAGTGATGAAAAGAAACTGATTTGCTGTTTTCTGACGTAAGACTGCCATCATTATATTCCATCATTCTGTATCACCTCCACTGAGAAATGGTCACCACTGTCCTGCACTTAAAACTCTCCCCTGGCAACCGCTGTTCTTCACCTGAAACTCTCCCCTGACACAGGAACCCTTTTAGTTCTTTTAGAAACTATGTAACACTACCTCTCTCATTAGACCATATTATACCCTAGCAATAGCTGAGACAGCACTCTCTAAAATAGTGCCACACTGCTGAAACAAAATCACACAGGACATTCGGTCAACAACTACACGCAAAAGACTTTAGAAAATCGCTGAAGAGATGCATAAAATAATTATTTCAATTTCACTGCTTTAACTAATTTCTAATCCACTAAGCCTGTGCTCATGTAGATCAGTTCAACTTTTTTACTCCACCTTCCATTGGAAAAGCTCTCCTGTCCTTATTTCTATATTTCCTTTCCTCTTTTACTTCTCTCTCCTTTTCACCACTTTTCTACTCTGACTTTGGTTCTCTTCCTGTTGCACCAAACATTTGCCACTCTTTTCTTCCTCACGGCTTTCCACATCTACCTGTCCACCTACTATTTTACCACCATTTATCTTTGGTCCATTCATCCTTGCACCTTCTATTCCCCAGCCTTTTCTACTGCTCAGCTATATCCATCTACCTGTCCATCTACCTGTCCATCTACCTGTCCATCTACCTGTCCATCTCCCTTGTTACCACCTACTATGTTT